>NW_024070201.1:49092618-49239964 GCF_014754425.2 Oryx dammah | reverse complement strand
TGTTCCTTCCAGCAAGAAGGGTCCTCTCTCTTCTGAGCCTCCATTTCTACGCTGTGACCCTGTGCCAAGCAGTGTAAGTGACCCAGACCAGGTATCAATTCATGTTTTTTCGTTTGTTTCTTTATGTATTTAGGCCACGCTGGTCTTACTCGTGGCACACAGGGTCCTCCACCTTCACTGTGGCACGTGGGATCTTTTTAGTTGTAGCACGTGAACTCTCAGTTGCAGCAGGTAGGATCTAGTTCTCTGACCAGGGATCAAGCCAGGGCCCCCTACATTGGGAGAGTGGAGCCTTAGCCACTGGACCACCAGGAAGTTCCAATTCGTCCTTATTGAACTGTGCAGACTCTCTTTTTCCAGGTGAGGAAACTGAGGCCCAGAGAGTGACTTGAGCAGGGTCATCTCCAACATGCAGAGCCCTGCCATGATGTCTCTGCTGCTTGTGTCCATGGGCCTCATGGAAGCACTTCAGGTACGGTCATCCTCTGCTGTCCCCATCCCCCCGCTGCTGGCTTCTGAACCCTGCCGGATGCTTCCTTTGGGGATGGCTCAGTCTGGGGAGACAGCCCTGGAGCCCAGTCTCAGGGCACCTATTGCTGGTAGTTCCCAATCCCCGTTCCCTCCAGGCTTCCCCTGTGGCTCAGCTGGTAAACAATCTGCCTACAATGTGGGAGACCTGGGTTCGAAAGATCGCCTGGAGAAGGCAAAGGCTACCCCCTCGAGTGTTCTGGCCTGGAGAAGTCCAAGGACTGTATACTCCATGGGGTTGCAGAGAGCTGGACACGACTGAGCGACTTTCACTTCACTTCCCCTCCAAGTGTGTTTGGGGCCCTTCGTCTCTCTCAGCGCAGTGGAGGAGGGGAGCTGGATAGCAGGGCTCCCGTTCTCCTGGGGCCTAACCTCTGAATCCTTGCTGCTCCCCCTCTCGCAGGCCCAGAGCCACCCCATCATACGACGAGACCTCCTCTCTCGAGAAATGCCCCTAGACATGGCCCTGGCCTCCTTTGATGACCAGTATGCTGGCTGTGCCGCAGCCATGGCGGCTGCTCTCCCGGAACTCAACCGCACAGAGTTCCAGGCCAACAAAGTGTACGCTGATGGCTGGGCGCAGGCAAGCAGCCAGTGGCGGGAGCGCCAGGCCTGGGGGCCCAAGTGGGGCGTCAGCCCTACCCGTGTGCGTGCCCCCCTGGGCTTCCGAGAAGAGCACGGGGTGGCCCTCCTGGCTTACACGGCCAACAGCCCCTTGCACAAAGAATTCAACGCGGCTGTGCGTGAGGCAGGTCGCTCCCGGGCCCACTACCTCCAGCACTTCTCCTTCAAGACACTCCACTTCCTGCTGACCGAAGCCCTGCAGCTGCTGAGCAGCGGCCAGCGTCCACCCCAGTGCCACCAGGTGTTCCGAGGGGTGCAGGGCCTGCGCTTCCGGCCGGCGGGGCCTGGGGCCACCGTCAGGCTGGGGGGCTTTGCCTCTGCGTCCCTGCAGAATGCTGCGGCCCAGCACTTTGGGGAAGACACCTTCTTTGGCATCTGGACCTGCCTTGGGGCCCCAATCAAGGGCTACTCCTTCTTCCCTGGGGAGGAGGAAGTGCTGATCCCTCCCTTTGAGACCTTCCAGGTGATCAACGCCAGCAGGCCAGCCCAGGGCCCCTCCCGCATCTTCCTCCGGGCCGCGGGCAAGCGCAGCACATACAATTGCGAGTACATCAAAGGTGAGCAGGGCACGTGCCAGCCAGCACCTGTGCACAACGTGGGCTTCCCCGTCCCATTTTCAGGGGCTACACACACAGTCTAAGCCAGAGCTGGCCACTTGCCTGCTGGGAGACGGAAGAGGGTTTTCTGACCAGCACAGGTGTTTTTGGCCACATGAGGGCCAAACAGACTTGATCAGGCTTCTCTCCCAGATGGAAGCTGTTGCCAGAAATGAGTGTGGGCCCCCACCATGTTTTCCAAGAGGACTGTGTTTTTTTCACTGAGCAGAAACCCTGGGCTGTGCGTGTACTGGGTCAAGGTGACAGTGAGGTGGTGAGACAGCATTTGGGTGCCATCCCCCTAAGTTCCAGTTTGGGTTCTGGCAGTTTGGGTTCTCGGGTGTTTTCCTCTCCACCATCCCAGGACCCAGGCAGAGGAGTAATCGTGAGGATGGGTCCAGGTCCTTAGTCAGAAGGGGCTGTGGGCTGCTGGTCCTGGTTGAGGGATGCCAGGCAGGCTGTTGGCTGGATCCACCAACCACTTCTCAAGTGGGAGTAGGTCCATTGTGGCTTCAGACCCCACCCTGGACAGCATCATGAGCTCGCATGTGTTGCTGGAAGGACATAAGAACATAAGAACAAAGAACATAAACTAGCCCCTCCTTGGCTGGGACAAGGCAGGGGAGAAGGAGCGGTGGGTGTGGCATGGAGGCAAAGTTACAGGCCAAGGGAGGAGAAGGAGAGCCCCGATCACCCTGGCTTTGAGGGCTGGGCCTTCCTGGCCCTGCTGCTCGTGGGTCTAGTCAAACCCAGGCAAGGGTGGTCCCACTGTAAGGAAGCAGAATGAGGGGAAAAGGCACCAGTTTCTCCGAGAGCTAGTCAGGGAGGTTCTCTGGGGTCCCTTTGTGTCCTGAGATCTATTGAGCCTTTGATTCTTTGCTGTTTCCTTCCTGCAGACAAGCAGTGCAAGTCTGAGCGCTGCCGTCTGGATAACTCAGGTAAGGGCTGCAGGCATGGGCAGGACTCTGTTCAGAGAGGAGCTGACTGCTCTGGGTCTGGGCCCCTCTCCTGCGTGAACATCCCCTTTAAATGAAAAACAACCCTCTTTTAATTAAAAAAAAAAAATTAGACTTTCTTAAGCAGACACCTGTGGGGGTTGCTAACCTTTCCCACAGGGTGTATATGTGGGTGATAGGGGGTGAGCTGACACACCTGCTCCCCTCCACCCGGGCCTGGGGTCGGCCCCCTCTTCACAGGAGGTCACTGAGCAGACCCCAGGGAGCTCCAGGCTGCACTGAGGTGACAGTGGGAAGGGCCACAAAGTCCTCCCCAGGCCTTCTCCTCCTTCCGCTGGGGAGCTCTCTGTCTATAACTGTGCTCAGAACTCCCTCAGACCGCCTCCCAAGGTCAAGGTCAGGTCATGGGTGCTGGAGACCTGGGCTTTAACCCAGACTCTGCCCCAACTCTGTGACCAACTTTTCCTCTCTGAACCTCAGTTTTCCTATCTGTGTCATAAGCATATTGGACTAGATGGTCCCCAGATTCTCTCTGGCCATGACTCGACTCTTCTCTTTTCTTGAACACTTGCTGGGCCAGGGCTTGCCAGAGACATCACCTCTCCAGGTGGGAACAGGCCATTCCCAGGGAAGAAATCACAGCTGCTCCTCACCCTGGGGTCCTGCCTTCTCCCTCAAGGCTTTCAGAACAGTGGGCAGGAAGGAGCCTCAGCCTCCACTTTGCTCCCACCCTTCTCCATGACACAATACCACTCAGGGTTCCGGGCACATGAGTCCTCACTGTGACCCGACGGTGCAGATACTGTCATCACCCCTGTACCACGGATGAGAGAGGCACAGAGAGATGAAGCAAGCGGCCCGACACACAGACCTAGCAAGGGATGGGGCCCAGACAGCCTGGCCCTGGAGCCCAACTCTGAACCACCACACCAGGCTGGCCCCCGCCTCACGTTATTCTTACCGCACAATAATCAACTGGAAGGAGGTGGGACAGGAAATACTGCCCACGTTACATAACCAAGTGAGGCCCAGAGACAGAAGTGACTTGTTCCAGATGACAGAGTCATCTGTGGCAGAGTCAAGACCAGCCAAGTCTCCAGCTTCCAACCCGGCTTGAGTTCTGATAATGTCATTTCAGGCACTGAGAAAGTTTAGGATTCCCCTCCCCACCCCCAACTCCTCTCCACCAGTGCCTCTCCCACCAGAGTCTGGGCAGAGGAGCAAAGATCAGCATCACCAGATTTCACTCAGGTCTCTACCCCACTTCATCCCACCCTGCAGTGCCTCAGTTGTGTCAACAGGCGGCTGGGGCATAAACTTAATGACCTCTGGAAAGGGAACTGGGACTCTCCTTACCTCTTCATCTCTGTCTACCTTTCTCCCAAAATTCTTCCTCACTTTGTCCCTGAATCTCTCTGCCTCTGTTTTCCCTGCAGCCGTGGGTCAGAGCCCTGTTTCTGCAGTCTGGTCCCTTCTACTGCTGCTCTGGTTCTTTGTTGGGGAAGTCTTTCCAGAGAGTCCAGGCCTCCTCTAATCCATCAGCCACTGAACAGCTCTGCCTGTAGCCTCTGCCCAACATGAGGATGTCAGCCACACGCACGCTCTGAGTGTGGCCAAGATCTGGGGTAACTCCATCTGCAGGAAACTCAGGGACCTTCTCTGACGGCTGCTGGGCCTGATAGCAGGAAGAAGAAAATGTGGGGACTGAGCCTCTCTCAGGGGTCTAGGAGTCAGATGCTGAAGAGCGGTGGGGGACCACAGGACAGGTAATCACTCACCTGGAGATAGGTTATAGTAGTTCGGAGGCATGGTGATTGGGGAGAAAAGTACTTGGCCGTGTCTTCACTGATGTTACTCAAATGCCTGCACCTGGGCAGCTCTTCACTCTTCCAGGAAGCCCTCGCTGACCTCTCCTCCTTGCTAGGTTAGGGGCACTGCCGCTGGTCTCCCATCTCCAACTAGGAGCTTCTGAAGGCAGGGACTGCGTCAGAAGGTACACAGGAGGTACCAGAAAACACATGGGAGTCAGGAAGGAACACACACCTTGTGAATGGCTGGTCTTTGTCTTGCCCTACCTCGGGCACCGTCAAGCTCTCTGGATGTCACCGTGTGACGCTCACACAGTGAGAACACGGATGGACTGGACCTAAATCCAGAGAGCACAGAGCAGGGAAACAGCAGAGAGACCTTTAGGGATCTCAATCAAGTGCCAATCATTTTCTTATCAGCAAAGAGGTAATTTCCACTCCGATTCATGGGTCCTCAGGTCCCTAAGAGGCTGGATTCCCAACTTGCACCTCCAAGAGCCTAAGGGTAAGACAGGTTACAGAGGAGATGCGAGGCACACATTACTTTATTATGAGTTGGAGCTTTGGGTCCAAGTCCTTTTGTAGACTCCTGCTGTGGAAAGTGGACCAGGAACCCTGAATCCCCAGTCACCTTCTCTGAGCCCCTAGACAGGGTCAGCCTCGACCAAGTCTCTCTAACAGCAGCCACAGAGGAAGGAAGAGAAGACAGGAAATGGGGCAGTGGTGTCATGCCTGCACGCTCCCCGCTGAAAGTGCCTAAACTCAGCACCGAAGTCCAGTTCTGTCCCTCCCAAACTGCACTTCAATCTTGACCCTTCTCAGAGTTCCTCCTCTGCAGGAATCAGGGGAGCAGCAAACTCTGATTTCCCTTAGAGGTTAGAGTATAGAGGAGACGATGACTATTCCTGGTCCGTGAAGTGAATAGTGCTGAAGAGAGGATGTCCCAGGCTCCTAGGCCCAGTGGAGAGACGCTGGGTGGCCCGAGGGTCGACTACCACCTGGCCTGGCTGATCCATCCCCATCTGGAGGTGCTGTGGCTGCAGCAGACCCCCGGGACTCACAGGGCCTGCACCAGCACCAGAAGGCTCATGACCAGAGCCATGGAGAAGAAGATGCCCAGGAAGAAACGGTCCATGACCCGGGCCAGGCGCTTCCAGTCCTCATGGCGGCGCTGGGCAGCCCGGTGGCTGTGGAAGGCGTTGGCGATGGTGGCCACGTGACGCAGTAGGGCTTCCTGACGGCACAGACACCGGGGCTCATGGCAGGGACCTACTGGGACGCCAGTGCCTCTGTCAGGAGGCTGGGGACTGGGGGATGACTCAGGTGGTCTAGACTGCCCACAGGGCTCCCCTCGTTCCCGCACACACAGGCCCCGGGCCAGGCGTCCGAGCAGGAGGGCCCGAGCCCAGGCTGGCACGGGGCGGGCACTGGGACCGCAGTAATGCAGGTTCATGATCAGGATGGTGAGCGCCGTGGAGAAGGTGACCATGATCATGGTGGCCATGTAGTACTTTCCTGCAAAAGAGAGAAACGGAACTGAGGCCCCAGACAAGAGCTCAGGCGCCAGAGCTCCCCAGCTGCTGAACACGAAGAGGAATGAGCTCATCCCCGATCAGGCTCTCAGGACCCTCAAAGCAAAATGGAAGAAAGTGGGAAGGAGGTAAGGGCCAACATCTCCCCTCCCACATCCCCACATCTGGTTCTCAGAAGCTTCCTGCTCCCTGGCTGATGCCTTCACTGCTAAAGCCTCGACTCACCCACAGTCCCCTGAAAGTCACACTCTTAAACAGAACCACCATGACCTGGGCAAATTACAATGGAACCTTCCTGGTGGAATCCCAGGTAGCGCTAGTGGTAAAGAACCCCCTGCCAATGCTGGAGACATAAGAGACTCCAGTTCGATCCTAGGTTGGGAAGATTTCCAGGAGGATGGCATGGCAACCCACTCCAGTATTCTTGCCTGGACAATCTCATGGAGAGAGGAGTCTGGCAGGCTACAGTCACACAGAGTCGGACACGACCGAAGTGACTTAGCACGCATGCACACAGGTCTGTGGTGCTGCTCCCCTGAGTTAATAAATGTCAAGCGTTCCAGAGAATGCCTGGGTGCAGTGAGTACTTAAGACGTTTTGCCTATTATTCTAATACTGGGGAATGTGGATCATCCTCCAACAAGTCTTTGAGTAAAGACCAACTCCTGGACTTCCCAGGTGGCACAAGTGGATAAGAATCCACCCGCCAATGAAGAGGACAGGGGTTCCATCCCTGGTCCAGGAAGATTCCACATTCTGCAGAGCCACTAAGCCCGTGTGCCACAACTACTGAAATCTTCATGCTCTAGGGCCCGCAACAAAGAGGGGCCCACACTCTCCACAACTAGAGAAAGCCCTCATGCACCAGTGAAGACCCAGCACAGACATAAATAAATAAAATTTAAAAACCAAACAAGACCAACTCCTTCCTCCGCCCCTACAAGTGAGGGGAGGGCTATTTTCGCTGGAAGGGGCCTATCTCTTCCCCCTCCATCTCAGAATGAGGCCGGGCCACAGAGATGCTCAGCAGGGCCCCTGGGTTGATCCAGGCCTGTCTGGCTACGGCCCCAGCACCTGCGGAGGGCCTCATGCGCCAGCCCCCGGGGTGGGAGTCAACCTCCCCGCCAGCCCCTCCCTGGCCACCCTGGGGCCCTCCAAGCCCACCGATGAGCGGCACGCTCTCTGCCGGTGGCATGCTCTCGGCCAGGATCAGCTGGAAGACGGTGAGCGCCAGCAGCACGGTGACGCCCAGGGACACCTTCTCGCCCGAGTCCGCGGGCAGGTGGAAGGCGAGCGGCGCCAGCAGCGAGATGAGCACGCAGGGCAGCAGCAGGTTGCACACGTAGGCGGCGGCGCGGCGGCGCAGCAGCAGTGTGAAGGTCACGTCCGGGTAGGGCTCGGAGCAGCAGCCATAGGTGAGCACGCGCCGCCGGGCTGGCATGCCCAGCACGCGCCACTCCACGTTCTCCACGAAGTCGGCCAGGCTGGCGGCGGCGCCGCGCGGCCGAACGTCCAGCTGGTGTCCGCCGTGTGTCCACGAGCCGAAGGTGAGGCCGCAGCGCTGCGCGTCGAACGGGAAGGCCGACACGTCCACGCGGCAGGAGCTGCGCGTGATGGCCGGTGCGTCCCAGCGCACAGCGCCGTCGTGCCGCAGGACCACGTTGGTGCTGGCCGAGGCCGGGGCCTGCGCGTCCGCCCTGCGGGCAGGGGTTGGGGGTGGGAGCTCCCTGAGGCGCCGCGGGGTTGGATGTCGGGGCTGACCCTTGGAGGGGGTGCGACTCCAACCCTGTGGGGCACTCACAGAGGGTCCTCTGTGTCTTTGGAGGCCTAATGGGGCCAGGGCCTGCAGGGCCCAGAAGGAGACAGGTCTAGCCCTAAAGGGGACGTGGGGTGCACGGTAACTTTTCTTGGGTGCCATCTGCAAAGCGCCTGGAGGGGCCCTGGGGAAAATGTATAGACTCAGGCCCGGACGGGTGAAATGTGACATAAAGAGGGACGTTTACCCCAGAACCCTGGCTGCAAGGGATATAGAACTAGTCCTGAACCACACAGGGTTCCTGGGAGACATTCAGCCTGGGTTGGCTTGGGGGAGCTATCAAGGGACTGTGAGGTCCCTCCAGTAGGTCGTAGCCATGAGCTGTGGTGTCAGGAAGCCCTACTGCACCACACAGCCACCACTGCTGACACCTTCCTGGCAGTTTCAAAGGCTCCCAGGGCAAAGCTTACTGGGCACCCTAGAGTCAGGTTTGGTGTGGGGGATGGGGAAATAAGCGCATCCTCAGAGCCAAGGGCATCTCTTGGGTGGAGGGGAGGGACCCAGGCAGGCAGTACTTGTTATAGAGTACGATGTCCGGCCTCCACACGAGACTGCTGGGGATGCGGATGGCATCCAGACCACCATAGGTGTCAGGGTCCCATCGTAGGTAGGCGTCTGTCCACTCCTGTCGGATCCACAGGTACAGGGTCAGCACCTGATTCCGCTCATCCTGATTGGGGGCAGAGGGCAGGCATAGGTGTGGACACATGTCTGCGCATACCCTGCCTTGTGTGCACACTCAACTGCAGCGCTCTGGTCAGCACCCCCAGACCTGACTGGCCCACAGTCCAGTCCCCACCCAGTCTTGCTGCGTGACCTTGGCAGGCCCTTCTCCTTTGGGCTGAGTTTCATCAGCAGTTACATGCTAGTCAGGAACTCGAGTGTGCAAGTATTGGGCACATTGTGGATACCCAATGGTTAATAGCCAACACTTGGTAGCTGTTATATTAATGTTTCCAGGAAAGAATTGTTTGGAGAGCAATCCTAGTCTCCCATCCCCCATTCCTTTTTTTTTTTTTAACCTCACCACACAGCATGCAGGATCTTAGTTTTGTGACCAGAGACAGAATCCATGTTCTTCTGCAATGGAAGCTTGGAGTTTTAACCACTGAACCGCTGGGAAGTTCCTCGTCCCCCATTCCTTTCCCATTCCTTCCTCCCCAACCCTTCCAGCACACTCTGTGGTTGTAGAGCAACGCACCATATTGATGATCTGGGACAGTGTCACCTCCAGGGTTACATTCAGGGCCTGGTCTGTGTCTGCCACAGGTCTCAGGGCACTTGTGTAGTTGGCAAAGAGGTCTCGGAACAGCTTGTGTGCCAGCCTGCCCTCGGCTCCCAAGCACTCTGGAGGACCAGTAAGAAGGGGAGTCCACAGAGGCCCCGGAGCAGGGGCCTCGCCTCACACCCTCACACCCTGCGGCTTACTCTCTGCAAGACTGAGGCCCTGTCAGTGCCTGCTCTGTCTCACAGCTGTCTAACTGTCCCTGCTCTCCGTCTCTAGTTCTTCCCTGCCTGCCTCCGGGGACAGATGCAGTGAGGCTGTAGTGTGAATAGTTACTGTCTTCTGAAGCAAGGCTGATGGGTTTCTTCTCCACCTGCCCCTTCCTAAGGACCTGGATTCTGCTTGCCCGGCCACAGATGCTGGAGGGGCCCCATTAGACCACAAGAGTCCCAGGCGCCACATAGCATGGGGGGATGTTCGACCAGCGATCGAACCCATGGCCCCTGCATTGGAAGCGCTGTCTTAACCACTGGACCACCAGGGAAGCTCCTGAGATATCAAGCTTTTAAAGAGACAGATTCAGCTAGATCAGTAGCTGCTTGTAAGAAAGTGAAAGTGTTAGTTGCTCAGTCGTTTCCAACTCTTTGTGACCCTGTGAACTTTTTATCCTGCCAGGCTCCTCTGTCCATGGGATTCTCCAGGCAAGAATACTGGAATGGGTTGCCATTCCCTTCTCCAGGGGATCTGTCTTCCCAGCCCAGGGCTGGAACCTGGGTCTCTTGCATTGCGGGCAGATTGTTTATTGTCTGAGCCATGGCTCCCCAGGCCTGCTAGATAAAGCCCCAACTCATCCTTCACGATCTGGTCTGCCTGGCTTTTCCCTCCCTATTCCTGGGAGCGCCCCCCTCAACTACTCCCACCCCAGCTAGGCAAGCCCCATCTTATCCTCTTCAGCTCCCACCCTTCCAAACTCGCCAAATGGAGCTTTTTCCCAGCTCAGGAATGAAGAGAAAGCATGTGGAGAGAGATCTGGGGAGGATGGGAAGAACAGCAATGCCCAGAGAAGCCAGGACTGGTCTACTGGGCTTCATACCTGGAAGGAGTGGGAGCAGGAGCAGAAGGCCCAGGCTGGAGACGGAGAGGCCGAGGCTGGCGTGGTGGCTCCCGGGGCCCATGGCCTTGCCACAGCCAGAGGAGGGGCAGATCTCGGGAGTGAGCCTCCTGGCTTGACCTGTGGCAGCGCCAGGCCCTGCTGGCAAGCGTGGCGTGGACAATCCCCGGAAGTCAGAAGGAAGACTGGGATCTCTGTTAACCTCCAGGGAGCCCTGCGGCTCTTCCAGCTACCTCACCCTCCTATTGTACCGGCCCTGGAATTTAAGTACTTAGGCCTTGGCGTCTACTGTTTCTCCTTCTCTGCTGGTCTTTGCCTCTCCTGGCCTCTGCCCTGTTCTCTGCCCCCTAAACCGTCTATGTCTTGCTCTCCGTCCCTCTGTAACTCTTTCTTGGTCTCTGCCGCCCTGACCCTGGTCTTCCTCTTTCCACTTTCTCTTCTTTTCTCCTACCTCTATTTCAGCCCCTTGGACTTCCTTAAGGCCTTGCCCTCACCTGACGCTGGGTGAGCCTGGTGCGTTCTCAGCAGTACCGGGGGCCAGGACTCTGTCCCTCCGAGGCACAGGACAGCAGGCCTGGCCCCCTTTTCCTTCCATTAGCTAATTACAGAGTTGGGACACCTGTGTCCATGGGAACAGAGCAACTGAAACTGACACCTCAGGTCACTGGGACCTGAATTATTCAAATTCTGTAAGGTAGCACTCAGGCTTAGCTCAGGCCCAGCTTGGGGGATTGGAGATTCCAGGGTCAGAATCTGCAGGAGACTGGGCCTTAGAGGTGTGAGGGGACAGGGCCTGTGGATGGCAACTGTCCGTACAACTCTGTCATCTTTGCTGAGTTCTTTTTTTTTTTTTAATTTACTTATTTATCTGGGTGCACCCAAGTCTTAGTTGAGGCATGCAAGATCTTTCTTAGTTGTGGCATGTCAAATCTAATTCCCTGCCAGGGATCAAATCTCATGGACAGAGGAGACTGGTGGGCTACAGTCCATGAGGTCACAAAGTCAGGCACCACTGAGTGACTTTAAAAATAACACAGAAGTATGTGTAATATGATTTAAGAAATGAGGATTGAAAAATGAAAGAGCAAGTGGACCATCAAGAATGAGCAGTATTCAAGAATGAGCAGGTAGATTTCTCTCCCCATTCTTTCTAGTTTCTCTTTCTGAGACTCCAATTAAATATACACTTAATTAATTTAATTTCTATTAATTTATTAAAATTAATATATTAGACACAGATGAAGAGGCAAGTAATGAATTCAGAGACAGTTGAAGAAATTACCAAAATACAACACAGGGAGACAAAAAGAAAATGAGTTTAGGAAACAGGAAAGAATCTGAAAGAATGTGTTAAATATATATTTAATTGGAGTCTCAGAAAGAGAAACTAGAAAGCATGGGGGAGACCCAGCACTAAAGAAATGAGAGATGAGAGGAGAAAGAGAGGAATCAAAATCAGGAAACAAACAGAAAACAAATAATAAAGTGTTAAAGTCGGCTTTCCTGAGAGCTCAGTTGGTTAAGAATCCACCTGCAATGCAGGAGACCCCAGTTCGATTCCTGGGAAAGATCAGCCTGGAGAAGGTATAGGCTACCCACTCTAGTATTCCTGGGCTTTCCTTGTGGCTCTGCTGGTAAAGAATCCTCCTGCAACGCAGGAGACCTGGGTTCGATCCCTGGGTTGGGAAGATCCCCTGGAGAAGGGAAAGGCTGGCTACCCACTCCAGTATTCCGGCCTAGAGGATTCTGTGGGGTCCGTGGGATCGCAAAGCGTCGGACACGACTGAACGACCTTCACTTCACAAACTTAAAGTCAACTTACCAATATTTACATTAAAGTAAATGGCCTAAATAGACTAATTAAAAGGCAGGGGTTGTAACACTATTAAGAAAATGAAAAGACAAGCTAGAGATTGGAAGAAAATATTTACAAATCACATAGTCTAAAGGACTTGAATCCAGAACCTATAAAAATTTCTCAAAACTGAACAATAATAAACCATATCAAATTTTAAAATGAGCAAAAACTTTAAAAACAACACAAGAACACACACAAAAGAAAAAAACTGGGCAAAGGCATTTGGGCATTTAAATAAAGAAAAGATAAGAACTGCCAATAAATGCATGAAAAGTGGTGAACATAATTATAGATTAGAGACATTCAAATTAAAATATCAGTGAGATACTCCATATTTATTGGAATGGCTAAAATAAATACATTAACCATGCCAATTGCTGGAGAGGTTATGAAGCTACTGCAACTTTCATATATGGGTTGTGAGAATGCAAAAATGGCACAACCACACTGGAAAATGGTCTGGCAGTGTTTTGGAATGTTATGCACATGCTCAGCCATACGACCCAGGAACCCAATGCCTAGAGAAGTAACAACTTTCATGGTCACACAAAGCTCATGCATGGTTGTAGCAGCTCCATTCATAACTGCCAAACCCATAAACAAACGAAATGTTCTTCAGTGAGTGAGTGGGTAAAAAACTGGTAAAGCCAAACAATGGAATATTTAGTATTCGTTGCTAAGAAGAAATGAGCTATTAAGCTATGAAAAGACATGGAGGAACCTTAAATGCATGTTAGTAAGTGAAAGAAGCCTGTTTGAAAGAGCTACATCCTGTATGATTCCAACTATATGACATTCTGAAAAAGGCAAAACTATGACGAGAATAGGAAGTTCAGTAGTTGGCAGGAGTTTCAGGAGACTATGGGAGAAGACTCAACAGGAAACAGTTTTTTAGGGCAGTGAAAAGACTCTATACTCTCTATATGGTAAACACTCTCTATACCATAATGATGGATACATGTCTTTATACATTTGTCTAAACCCATAGAACTGACAAGACTAAGCATTTTCACATGTGAAGTAAACTATGCAGTTTGACTAATGAAGATGTATCAATGTAGGTTCATCAGATGCAACGAAATGCTACTGGGGGAAACTATACATGTGCTGGGGCAAGGGGTTTGTGGGAAATCTCTGTGCTTTCCACTCAGTTTCGCTGTGAATCCAAAACTGCTCTAAAAAAAATAAAATCTTAATAAAAAAATTTTTTAGAAAAGGGATGAAGTACTATCAGATGGGGATTCCCTGGTGGCTCAGTGGTAAAGAATCCACCTGCCAGTGAAGGAGACTCAGGTTTGAGCCCTGGGTTGGGAAGATCCCCTGGAGAAGGAAATGGCAACCCTCTCCAGTTTTCTTTCTTGCCTGGGAAATCCCATGGACAGAGGAGCCTGGTGGGCTACAGTCCATGGGGTCACAAAGAGTTGGACATGACAGAGACTAAACAGCAACAACATAATACAGATGAGCCCTGAAAACATTATACTAAGTGAAAGAAATTGGGAACAAAAAATCAGGTATTGTATGGGTCCATTTACATTACGTTGTATAAAAACAAAACTATAGTGAAGGAGATCAGGTTGCCAGGAATAAGGGATAGGAAGAGGGTCACTGTAAAGAGATCGGAAAAGGGAGATTTTGGGGGTAATGAAACATTTTGTATCCTGATTGTGGGGTGGTTATACAAATCTGTATGTGTTAAAATTAACAATGGCACACCAAGTGAATTTTCTCATATAGTAATTTAGAAAATAGTTTGTACATAATTAATAAAACTCAGGGTTATTGTACTTGCCAAAGGAAAGACAATGAGGGTTCCCTGGGGGCCCAGTGTTTAGGACTCCTTGTTTCCAGTGCAAGGGGCACGGGTTTGACCCCTGGTAGGGCCAGAACAAACAAGACAAGAGCAAAGGTGGACAGCGTGACACAAGAGTGAGTGGAGATGGGGTAGGGTTGGATGGGAGGTGGAAGACGGACCATTCTCAGCAGCACTTATTCAACCTTTTGGGGGCACAAGGTTGTCTTACACTCAAGTTACACTTAAAAATAACATTTTGCAGCAGAATACCTTTAGAGCAAAATAAAGGCTAAATTCAAGAGTGCTTCAAAACGCTTGGAAATAGCACCTGCATACATTGATTGAATCAGTTATAGAAAACTTGGTATGTTTACCTGAAAAAAAAAAGTTGAAATATTTCTTATATATAGTGTTTTGGGGTGAAAATGTTAGTTTGAAAAAATAATTATAAAAATTGGTAATTTTTAAAAAGCCATTATGAAAAAAAAGAAAAAACACCTGAATAATAAGTGATGTAAGCCTCAATTTTGAAAATACTGGGCTTCCCTGATAGCTCAGTTGGTAAAGAATCCACCTGCCATGCAGGAGACCCTGGGTCGATTCCTGGGTCGGGAAGATCTGCTGGAGAAGGGACAGGCTACCCTATCCAGTATTCTTGGGCTTACCTTGCGGCTCAGCTGGTAAAGAATGCGCCTGCAATGTGGGAGACCTGGGTCTGATCCCTGGGTTGGCAAGACACCCTGGAGAAGGGAAAGGCAACCGAGTCCAGTATTCTGGCCTGGAGAATTCCATTCCTGTATAGTCCATGGGTTCGCAAAGAGTCAGACACGACTGAGCCACTTTCACTTTTGAAAATACTGAATCATATATAAAAAGATAAGGACTGTGCCATTATGAATTTTGGCATGATTCTTAGGTGGAAGCTTCATGGAAACTTTATAAAGGATAAATGAGGCTGGTAACAACTGAATCAACAATCTTAACATCACTAAAAGTGGGACAGCGAGACAGTATCTTCCCAAGTGATGAAAAACAGCACCACTAGTGAGAAAGAACGTGAGTCTAATCAAGTCTCTAGATCTAACCAGTGGTATGTAGCAAGTGAGGGAGGTAGAGGCACAGTCAGTCAAATCTAGAGGCCCCGGCCCTCTACACTAAAGGATGAACATCTCAGGTACTGCTTCAAATAAAGGGCATTTTAAAGAGAGAATTTATCAACCAAATGTGGGCCCTGTTTAGATCCTGATTCAATCAAATCAACTGTAATAAAATTTTACTTCTGAGACAACTGGGGAAATTTGAAAATTAGGGTATTAGTTAATATTCAGGAATTATTCTTGTGTTAGGTATGACAATGGTATTATATTTATAAAAATTTATGGTAGGAATGCTTTTGTATTGATGAAATAATGATCTCCCGTAGAAATCCCATTGGGGTGGGTAGGAATAAGAATTGGGGTAAAGATTAAGATTAAATTAAGACATCATTTTACTTTTGTATGGGTGAAAATTTTTACAGTAAGATTTTTTAAAAAACCCTTAGGAAAGCAGGAGAAATGAATTTTTAAAGCACAAGTTAATATATTACAATGTAGAACTCCAGTAAAACCATTAAGTCTGAGAACTGGTTCTTTAAGAGACAAATAAAAAATCTGAAAATTTCTAGAAATACAAAGTAACAAAATGAGTCAAACACCTAAAAAAGATGTTGGCTCTGATGATGCCTGCATTTAATCTCCTGGCTTCTGTTAACATTATTTTGGCATTATTCCAGCATTGTGCGGAGGAAATACTTACTCTGCACATTGTATGAGTTTGTGGATTCCACAGCTCTGTTGGGTGTTGAGACAACTAATTCTTATTTTCGTATTTTTGAGAAATTTAAAATTTTAAAGATATATTTCAATATAGAAGAGACTGTTCATCTTTTTAAAAAAATGTTTATTTTTAGCTGTGCCGGGTCTCTGATGCTGGGGCGAGCTAGGCTACTCTCTAGCTGTGGTGCGTGGGCTTTTCATCGTGGTGGCTTGTCTTGTGGAGCACGGGCTCTAGGGCACTCGGGTTTTGGTAGTTGCAGCTCTGGGGGTCCAGCACACAGGCTCAATAGTTGTGGCACATACACTTAGTTGCTCTGTGACATGTGGGATCTTCCCAGATCAGGGATTGAACCTGTGTCTCTGGCACTGGCAGGCAGATTCTTTAGCACTGAGTCACCAGGGAAGCACTGTTCATCTTTATCATGTGCTTTGAACTGTGAGTCTATTCTCTGTGATGCAGCATAGCTGCAGTGGTAAATATTTTAGAGATTTTTTTTTTTTTAAAAGGAAAAACCTGTCCTGTGGAGGGTGATTGCAGCCATGAAATTAAAAGACGCTTGCTCCTTGGAAGGAAAGTTATGACCAACCTGGACAGCATATTAAAAAGCAGAGACATTACTTTGCCAACAAAGGTCCGTCTAGTCAAGGCTATGGTTTTTCCAGTAGTCACGTATGGATGAGAGAGAGTTGGACGGTGAAGAAAGCTGAGCGCCAAAGAATTGATGCTTTTGAACTGTGGTGTTGGAGAAGACTCTTGAGAGTCCCTTGGACTGCAAGGACATCCAACCAGTCCATCCTAAAGGAGATCAGTCCTGGGTGTTCATTGGAGGGACTGATGTTGAAGCTGAAACTCCAATACTTTGGCCACCTGATGTGGAGAGCTGATTCATTTGAAAGACCCTGATGCTGGGAAAGATTGAGGGCAGGAGGAGAAGGGGACGACAGAGGATGAGATGCTTGGACGCCATCACCGACTCAATGGACATGGGTTTGGGTGGACTCTGGGAGTTGGTGATGGACAGGGAGGCCTGGCATGCTGTGGTTCATGGGGTTGCAAAGAGTTGGACATGACTGAGTTACTGAAATGAACTGAACTGAAGAGGAAATACTACCCATATTCACAGTTCTTAAAACTTCTAAAGACTAACCACTTTTATAGCATTGATTTTTCACAGAACACCTCTGGTGAGGAAAGAGAATGAATTCTTAGAAGGAAAGCAGTGCTCTGTGACTCACTTGCTCAGGTTCACAGTCAGTGACAGAGGGGGATTCCCAGCTGAGTAACCCTTGTCCTCAGGGACCCAAATGAAAGGGAAGCCCCAGCTACCAGGAAGATCTACTCAGCTTTCTTATCTCCTCAGGGTCCCAGAAATCTTTGGCCTAATCCTAACTGGAAATTGTTCAATAACAGAACCAACCCACCAACCTACTTACTACTACTCATAGTCTCATTTGGTCGGTCTCAAAGAACAGTCCTGTGAAGCAGCATATCAGGGATCATTATCTCCTTTACACAATGGAAACTGAGAGGTAAAGTGCCAAGGTTTAAAAATCCCCAGAGAAGAAGAGCAAAGAGGCTTTGAATACTAAGTATATTCCACTGGGCAATTTGAAACCCTGCCCCATCCCCCATTGGGAGTCCAAACACATACAAATAAATAAATGTACAGCAGTCAGGATTCATCAATCTCAACCCCCTCACCCCCAAATAAACCTAGCCTTTGATCTAGTCTGCAACTATTCTCTCATTAACCCCCATGGCCAGTCTCCCCCTTTAGACTGCAAATTAAACAAGGCCGCCATAAAGCTCCTTGGAGAACAAGGCTCAAAAACACAAAGCCAATACCAGGTATGCTATAAACATTTCATTTTATTTTTTTTAAGAAAGTAGCTTCAGAAAAAGAGGAAAATAATCTAGATCGTTTATATATATATATATATATACTTTTTAATAAAAACCTTTACATAATCTTCATGCAAAAAGACCCAGATGTGGCCATGTTGTCCGTGACAGGCCGCACACCAGCAGTCTCTGGTGGTTACCTGGGGCTCCCCAGAGCTGGCTACAGTGTAGCGAAGGCCCTCTGCCTATCCCTGAAGCTCAGCTTCTTGCCTGCCTCAGTGAGGGCTTTACCTTCTGCAACTGTAGATGGAGGGCTAGAATGGGAGGGGAAGGGAGAGCTACCTGGTCTACCATGTTCATTGAAACTCTTCAGGCAAATCCAGGCAGGAGGCCTTGCCAGATGACTGAAAACCAGGCACCACAATGAGTTCTGCGGGTTTCCCAGAGACAAGGAGTCTGAGACCAAGGGCTCCTGCACAGGGAAGTTGTGGTATTCACGGAACATTCAAGGCAGGAAGAACAATCAAGCCTTGAAGCTCCACGGCTCCACAGCACGCACTCACTCTACCTTAAATGAGTCAGAAAGACCCTGTTCTGCTTCCTCAGTTCAACCCTTTCCTGATTCTGAAAGTCATGCAAGTCATCCATCTACTCCAGAGACAGATTCTCTTCCTTCTGTGGATAGTTCACTTGTTAAGGAAGGTCCTAGGTCAACACGTTTGTCCAGCACCTGCCCCACTCCTTCTAAAGAGTCTGAGGATGAAAGGGCAGGGGTAGGAGCAGGGAAGCGGTTGGCATTGAGAGTCACAAGATTCAGAATGGTTGAGGGAGGAAAAGCATTCCCTGGTTCTTTGGGGAATTCTGCCAAAGGTTTTGGTGCTTTATTGACCATTTCTAAAAAAGGGAAAAAAAAAAAAAAAGAATGGCTCTTGTGGATGGTAAAAAGAGACTTGGCTCCTTTTTGGGGGGTTCCAAAAGCCCTTATGCTACGTTTAGTATTAAGAAAGCCCTGAACAACTGGAGGTTGCTGCTTGGGCAGCAGGAAGGGAGGGAAGATTCCACAGCCAAGCCAGAGAACGGCAAACAGGGCAATCAACTCGATGCAGGAGCCCTCTGAGTGGTGAGTGTGAACAAGCATGTGAGTGTGGTGGGAGGAGCCCAGGGCTCACTGGCTCCCGACAGTCAATTCCCGCAGGTAGGACTGTGTGAGGCTGCGCAGTTCCTCCAAGGCATAGTCCTCAGGCATGGGGAGCCGGCCAATGTGGGGAGCCAACAGGCGCAAAGGGACTCGCTGAGGGTCTGGCGTTGAGTCGGAGGTTGTATCAGAGGCATGCTGAAGGCTCAGTACCACCCGCAGCAGGTTGGCTACACGTTTGGCCATATCTGGAGTAAAGAGCAGAGTGAGCACCAAACGAAGGGGTGAGGCAGGGCTATAATAATCACAAAGACAGGCAGTGAGCAGGCAGGAAGGGAGAGGAGGCAAGAGGCTGACCTGACTGAGCCAGGCGGTCCTTGGCATTGTAACACTGGATCTGCTCTATCCTGTTGCACAGCGAGGTCACTTTGGTGTGCAACTGCTCGAGTTCATAACCTGAGCAATCCACCTACAAAGAAGCAGGGAAACCAATTAGGCCAAAAGGAACACCCATCACTCCAATCCTATCCATAGACTGGCTATGCAACCCTCTGAAATGAGAGTGAGGTGAGGCAGGGGAAAACCCAAGAAGCTGGCTGGCAATGTCATGTTCCCACCATCTAGCCTAGTTGCTGAAGACAAGACAGGATCTTAGCAATACACAACAGGAAAGCAATATAGTGTATAGGGCCTGGGGCTGGGCAAGTTGTGAAATCATCATTCATGAACCATGTAATTAGCAAGCTTCAACATAGCACCGAAAATCTATATAAATCTGGGTCAGAGACATGGTATTGACTTAAGAGCATAACAGTGAGAAGTGGAGCCCAAACTAGCACTTAATTTAGGTCTTCTGACTCCAACTAAGAATTAGCACTTGATTATTAATGTAGATATCAACAGGAACTGTGACTTTGTTATCGACAGAAATCACTTCCTTTCCTATCACATTACAGTTGTTTAGTCGCCAAGTTGTGCCTGACTTCTCTGACCCATGGACTGTAGCCCACCAGGCTCCTCTATGCATGGGATTTCCCAGGCAAGAACACTGGAATGGGTTGCTATTTCCTCCTCTAGAGGATCTTCCCAACCCAGGGATCAAACTCACGTATCCTGCACTGGAGGGCACACCATGGGTTTCCCTGGTATTACAGCTGTTGGTAATCTTTAAGTATTTTAAAATTACAGTGCGAGGGCTTCTTATTTAGGATGTTAATAAAGCACTTATTACACAGTACAAGTTTTTAACATTTTGATAATTCTATCTTAATATAATTGCTTTCTTTTGTAATCCTATATATTTTATATCTTAGGCATTTAAAGACATTAGAGATCCATCCATAGGTGTCACCAGAATGCCCCCATAACACTTTCAATTTAAAACATGCCAAATATTATGTGAAAAAATTATCTACACTAAATCTCTGATCTTTACTGGATCTCTCAACCCAAAGCTTCTCACTTAAAACTAGTGGAAAAGGGGACAAGGGGAGGGGACTAAGGACAAGTCTTAGGCATGTCCCCTACACACTACTTAGCAATAAACCACAAAAAAATGTTTCAAGTTTTGATAGAGCTGTCATAATTGCTACATCAAATCTGGTTCATCAAAACACCCCTCCTGCACTGACAGTGCTCTCTCTGTCAGTGAGTTTTTCGAGTTCTTGCTCAAGCCTTTGGCTGTTTCTATGGCTTTATGGGCCAGGGAAAGAGAAAACCAGGCCATGGTTTAAGGAGCTCAGGTACCTGCTGTATATGACGGAGCATTTCAATGACCCTAATGTAGTCCAGGTAAACAAGCCCAGATGTTTCCCAGTCCTGGATTAGGCCACTGCGCTCCAGAGGGGCCAGGTCTTCCAAGAACCCCTTCAGGTAGTCATAGTTCTCGTTAATAATGGCATCTGAAGAAACAAAATATTGACCAGAAGTGTACAGAGGAAGGAGATGGCAGAAATCCAAGACAGGAAGAAAAGGAAAATTATGTTGGGTCAGACTTGAGAATTACACTAGATATTTCAAAATTCTCTTAAAGAAACTATAAAGAATTTCTGGTGTCAGTTTCCCAAATAGCGATCTCTGGTGTTGCTGAATTAAACTCCCTAAACAATGAGCTTAACGCAGTTAGTGCACATCAAGAATATTCCTGGCAGATGGGGATATAACAGATATTGCTGCTGACCTCTGCCCCTCACCCTCACTAAGCATCTTTTACACAAGGAGTTTTTACAAAGTATGATCTGATTCAAGTCTGCCATGCTCTGTACACATCACTGTCCCTGTCCTGAGTCGTCATGGGCTCAGAGGTTTGAAGAATTGGGGGTGATTCTAGGAGACATAGACCCTAGTCCGAAGCACTCACCGGAAGCTAAGTGCCGGATGACGAGCTTGTGGCACCTGTTCCAGTGTCCTGCTTTAAATAAATAGAGGGCCTCCAAGTGCTTGTCAGCTTCCATGTGTGCTCGCACTGCTTTGGCCTCATGAATCCATTCAGCGGGCACACAAAGCTTCTCGGTCAGGAAAGTCTCCTTAGCCCAAGATTCAGGGGTCTCCAACAGCTGGCAGTGCCGGGTAAGCAGCTCTCGAACAGCCTTCTCCCGCGTGCTACAGGAGGAAACGTCAGCTGGGATAAATCTCATCCTTACCGACGGAGAAGGCTGCCTCAGATGGCTCAAAGTGGCCCCTGAGGCAGTCTCCTAAACTGCAGGTCCTGACCCATAGAGGATCACCTCAAGCTTCACTTAAGGTGACATACCAGCATTAATTTTTAAAATGAAATAGAACAGAAGCACATTGTATTTTCATGGTCAAAACAGTCTGAGGATGAATACTCTTGGGAAGGTTGTCCACTGCCCCGTAAAAGGCTTTATCCTCACTGGCTCATTTCTCTTTTCTAACTGTACTGGAATATAGTTGATGTTGTACAATGTTTGCTATACAATAGTGTACAGCAAAATGATTCAGTTATACATGCACGTATGTTCATTCTTTTTTAATTTTTCTCATATAGGTCATCACAGAATATTGAGCAGAGTTCACTGTACTATACAGCAGGTCCTTGTTGCTTATCCATCTTATATATAGCAGAATGTGTGTGTGTTCATCGCAGCAAGCTCATTTCTTTGTTTCCTTTCTAGAACAGGAGATGAAGGATGAGATAGGGGAATTCTGGACCCACCGAGCAGTCCTCTGCAGTTTATTCTCAACCTCCTCTCTGCCCTTTCTCCCACATGGTCAGTGTAAGTAAACAAAGTTGATAGTTTTACAACATAAAGTCCCTTTTCAGGTCCTGTTTTTTCCCTTATAGCCATCAGGCTTCCTAATTCATTTTCTCTTTACTCCTAGACTTAGGCTAACCTCACTCTTTCTGCTCGAGTCCACTTAAAGAGATTTCTTCTTTGGGCCAAAGGATCTCTCATTTGAATTTCAGATCAAAGCTATTCTCATCTTAGATTCTTTTGTCAACGCCTAGGCTTTTTAAGAACTCCCAGTCTCAGGACAACTGCCTCCTTTTCCCTTCTCTTCAGGAAACAGGTTCTGTTCTCCTATGGCCATCCTCAGCCATCCATCAGCCAGCCTTCTACCACGTGGAATTCTCCAAGAGTGTATTTAAATAAACACAGTGGGAAATTCTGGGGTCATTTTGCCTCCTGGTAAGGAGGAAGAGGAAAGAGAAATTCCTTAAAGGGAAAGTTGTGCTGGATGCTTTATATTTTTACTCTTTTAATTTCATAGTCACCTTTGAATAGAGATAGCAATATTATGATTTTACAGATTAAAAAACTGAGGCCTAGAGACATCTTGACTCTAAGTCAAAAATGAGTAAGCTTTACCCTAGGTCAAAGTAAGTACATGGTGAAGCCAGAATTTAGAAAGACTGGACTACAAAACAACTTTCCATGCCCTACGGAATGACAGATACTATAGTACAGTGATTAAGAGCACTTGAGTTGAAAGCCTCACTTTGCCATTTACTAGCTATGTGATTTTGAACAAAAGTTATCTAATTTCTGTATGCCTTGAACTGCTCATCTATAGACAATGTCTATCTCATAGGTCCATTAAACAAATTAATATATTTAAATAATATATTTAAAGTACTTATGACAGAATATAAAGATATATAAAAGCATTATATAAATTATATAACAAAGCATTGTGTTAAGTGTTTCTGTTCTTAGTAATATGCCATGCCGCTACCAATAACAAAAAACTTCTAGTTTTATACAGTTCACAGCAGGGAGTAAAGGTGTTTCTCTGGTTTTCATTCAGGATAGAGAACCAAAACATTATGCATCTGGGCAAGATTGTTTTGGTAAATAGGTAAACACAACACTATCAAACTTGAGGAATGGATGGCAAGGGAAAGGAGAAAGCCAGTCGACAGAGACAAAGAAGGGGTACTCCTTGCCAACCTTTACGGATCCACTGAAGCAACGCAGCCAGCATTATTTCTGCATAATTCAAACATACCACGTTCAAGGAATTTGTGCCTAAGTTAATGGGATTTTTCCACCCAGTTCCACTTAATTATTTCCCATACCAATTTAATAGGTATTTAGACCGATTCCTTTGTTGCCCTGTAGGGCTAGAGGCACCCAGTGCGTCTGATGCTTCTCACTCACCTTGAGTTGTCAATGTGCAGGAGGACAAAGATGGCCCACTCCCAAAGGCCCTCACTCTCCAGCTGGCCAGCATAACTGGCCTGCAGCACACCTTCACACTGCTTTGAGAGATGGGTATAGTTAAGAGCCCGCAGCACCTCCCACAAGTGCCAGCTTAGGCGATAGTCCAAAGGATCCGCAGTTATGCTTCGAGGCTCCAGCAGCTGGTTGAGGTCATAATGTCTGCAAAGGAGAATGTGCTGAGTTACCAAACCCAGTCAGCAGACCACCTGCACTGGATAGGTTAACTCTTTCAGGCACAGCTTAGAAAACAATAAAGGCAAGTACCCTAGAGCAGAAGCATCATAAGCCTTACAGTCTTCCTCCTCTAGGTTTAGCCAGATTACAGATCCTACCAAAATCCAAGGATCTTCCCTTCTCAGGCTCTTCTAACAAGTCTGCTGGTATTTCTTTGGTCTATTTTTACCATCCCGATACAGGAAGTCTTCACAACTTTCACCCTTTCATTATTATAGTGTCTTTTCCTTAACCATTAAAAAAAATTTAAGTTTCCTCAGTATCTTTCACATTGTTCTACTATCTGAAGTTGCTGAAGTGCTACTTCACCTGTTTATCTGAACACCTGACTAGTCTTAATGATGGTTATGATGGTTATTTTCTTCCTTTTGCTTACAGTTGGTATTATTCTTTATATAGAAATCCAAGTACCCAAGGTTTGAAGGTCTCCCTAAGGCTTTTGCTTTTTCTTCTGCAAGGGGCCCAGGGATCTCAATGATTCTGGACCAGTTTGTGTGTGATGTCCTTAAACTTCCAAATCCCAGACTGTAAAAACAGTAAGAACGAAGATCCCATACCCACAAGCTTTAACGATCTGGGTGTTGGTTTACTAACCAAAGTGTTTCTGTTTCACCTAAGATCCCAGACATTTTACAAGTACCTAGAACCTCACCAAGTAATGAGTAGTTTTTCTTGCCCAGTACTGTTAAACTGAACTTTGTGTGACAATGGGAATGTTCTATAATCTGCTTTGACCAATAAGATAGCCACTAGCCATGTGTGGCTATTAAACACTTGAAATATGGCTAGTATGAATGAATAATTAAACTAAGAAGGATTTACTATTTCAGTCTGGCTTTGGTTTCTGGCACATTGAGATATATGCTTTTTTTCTTCCTCTTTTTTCTTTTTTGACAGTAAAAGAGGTGACATACATTAACTATACATATTGAATATACAGTTTTCACAAGTTCAAAACATATATACACCTGTGAAACTACCACTAAGATCAAGATAACAAGCTTACCCATCACCTCCAAAAGGTTCCAGAAGCCCCTCTGTGATTCCTCTCTCCTGCCTATCCCTATACCTACTCTTCCAACGCAACAATTGATTCCATCACTATAGATTAGTTTGCATTTTAGTTTTATATAAATTGAAATCAAACAGTAGGTATACTTTAGGGAAGTATATATATTTTTTTGTCTCTTCAAAACTAAGTAAAAGTACTTTATAATTCACCATGCTGCTATGTGTTATCAACAGTTACTGGTGAGGTAGTATTCCATTGTAGATATGTACCACAATTGGCTTATCCAATCACCTATTGATGGAAATTTGGGCTGTTTCCTGTTTTGAACCTTTACAAATAAAACTGCTATCAACACATACCTAGACATACATTTTCACTGCCCTCAGGTAAATACGTAGGAGTAGAATGAATCATACGTATGTAGGTGCATGTTAAACTTTTTTTTAGCTACCGAACTCTTTCCCCAAGTGCCAGTATTATTTATATTTTCCCCCAACAGTGTTGAGAATTTCAATTGCTCCACATCCATGATGACATTTGGTAAAGGTCTTTTAAAAATTCTAACCATTCTAACTGATAGGTAGTGGCATCCCACAACAGCTTTAATTTGCATGTCCCTAATGTCTACTGAGGTTAAACAACTTTTCATGGGCTTGACATGTAGATCTTCTTTGGTGAAGCATCTTTGAAATATTTTCCTGTTTTTAAATTGGATTGTTCTCTTATTATTGAGTTCAAAGAGTTCTTTACATGTTCTGGATAAAAGTTCTTTATCAGATATATGAATTGCAAATATATTCTTCCAATCTGTAGCTTGTCTTTTCAATCTCTTACAGACATTAAAAAAGAATAAGGACAAGTTACAAATAACTTTATGCCAATAAATCTGGTGACTTTGGTGAAACAGAAAAATTCCTTAGGAAAAACAAATGAACAAAACTGGCTCAAGAAAAAAACTATTACAACATAAAAAAGAACTATTAGATACCCCCATTAAAGTGTCGGGATGGGGGCGGCAGCAAAAGATTTCAACAGACATTTCAGGAAGATATGTAGACGGTAAATAAACACATGAAAACCGCTTGCCATCATTAGGTATTAGGGGAAACGCAAATTAAAACACAATTTTAGTTATGTGTATTTTACCATGATAAGAGACTATTATTCTAAAATTAGTATAGTTAAGTAAAAAAAAGTACTTAAAAAACTGAAGTGAGATGTGAGCTACTACTTCTGACTGGAGAAAACTGCTCAGTGTTTCTGATGTAAGGTAAAAAGCCAGCTCTGAGATAGTTGAAATTATTTGATTAGATATAACAACATGTTAATATATTAATTTCTTATTAAGCATACAAAAATGAGATACCACTATATGCCCACTAAAATGATAAAGTTTTAAAAGCCAATAACAAATTTTGAGGAAGATCTGGAGCAATTATTGATCTTGATGGGACTTTTAGATAAAAGTGGTCACAACAGCTTTATTCTTAATATCCTAAGACCAAAAAAAATTGTTCACTAACAAATGAATAAAAATTAAATTTCTGTTATACATATTAATATGGATAAATCTCAAAATCACCATGTTGAGTAAAAAAAAAAAAGCAGGCACAGAAGATAACATACAGAATTATATAAAATTCTGTAATAACAAAAGTAATCTACAATAATGAAAAGTCAGTAGTTGTCTGAGGTGTGGACTGACTGCAAAGGGACATGAGGGAATTTTTGGAGGGTAATGTAAATGCTATCCAAATAGTGATGGTAGTTACATTACATTAAAAAATAGCAAACCACACACTTTATTATCAATATATAAAAACTGTATCTCATTGAAGTTGATTAAAATAATTGTTTTTAAAATTTTTATTAAAATATAATTGATTTAAAATGTAAATTTTTAGATTTCTAATTCTAGTTCCCATGCTCTTTGAAATCCATTACTGTTTTATTTTGTGATTAATATAATCTTATGGCAATTTGACCACATATAAAAGGGAAAGAACTCCCTAAGGTTCATGGAGCTCTCAAGTGATTGTAACACGACTGATTTACCTGTCACTGTAGAGTTTTAAAAGGTGAAAGCAGACATCTTGAAGAGGTCTCTGTGAGTCTTGCTCCTCCTCTACCACATATCCAGAGCCCTCTAGGTATGAAGGAAGTGGACAGCGGGCGTATCTGTCACCCTCAGAGGTATTCTGAAGTTAAGAATTTAATAAAACAATACATCAGCTGCAAGTGTGTTTCACTAGATGATGATATGTCTCAGTTACTCAGATGTGTATTAAGAATGGTGTGAAAGTGAAAGTGAAGTTACGCAGTTGTGTCCGACTCTTAGCGACCCAGTGGACTGTAGCCCACCAGGCTCCTCCATCCATGGGATTCTCCAGGCAAGAATACTGGAGTGGGTTGCCATTTCCTTCT
The DNA here is from genome assembly GCF_014754425.2 of Oryx dammah. NCBI lineage: Eukaryota > Metazoa > Chordata > Mammalia > Artiodactyla > Bovidae > Oryx > Oryx dammah. The sequence continues at coordinate 49,212,965 of NW_024070201.1, read as the reverse complement.
CCAGGGGATCTTCCCAACCCAGGGATCGAACCCAGGTCTCCCACATTGCAGGCAGACGCTTTTAACCTCTGGGCCACCCGGGAAGCCCCAAGAATGGTGTGACATCTGCTAAAGGATTGTTTCAAGGATTTTAAACTTCATTACACTCAGTTGTTTTTTTTCAGTGTTCTTTTTTCCCTGACAAATAATTCTGGCAAATGATATCAAAGACGGTAAAAATTAGCAGTAAGAAAAGAACCAAATAATGGCATTAAAAACATTAAGAATACTTTAAACTCCAAATTCACAAGGAATATGAAATATTAATATAATGATATTTAGAGGCAAATTTCAGATGTGCTAATTTGGAGCTATACTAAACACAAGGTCAGGCTGTAGCTCAGGGAATTCCTGAAGGAATAAAACAGCATTAGGAATGAAGAAAAACCCTCTGATGATGGTGCAGGAAAACAGCAGTAAGAAAATATTATGAGATTCCCTGACGGTCCAGTGGTTAAGAATCTGTCTTGCAAGGCAGAAGACACTGGTTCGATCCCTGGTCCAGGAAGATCCCACATGGCAAGAGGCAGCTGAGCCCATGGGTCACAACTACTGAAGCTCACATGCCCTAGAGCCTGTGTTCCACAAGAGAAGCCACCGCAATGAGAAGCCCGCACACTGCAACTAAGGAGTAGCCTCTATTTGTCCAACTAGAGAAAGCCTGAATGAGGCAACAAAGACCCAGCGTAGCAAAAAAAAATACAATCACTTTTAAAAAAGAGAGTAAACTGTGGAAACTCCTTGTGTTAAGCAAAACATAAGCAGATATTTGAAGAAATTTCCCATCATTTCCTGTGTCCATTTCAATTTTACGGTAATTTCAAAAAAGTAGTTAGAAAAAAGTATTGCGAAATATGATTTGATGGCTTTTTTCCCTCTGGAGTACTTTTCTAGTAAATCCAGAACTCCTACCAGGACTCGTGCTTGGTTCTACTGGATACATGTACCTGAAATGCTTCTTCATACATGCTGAGCGCCTTGGAAATGGAAGCTGTTGGTGGAAGCAAATACCAAAGATGGACAGCCAGGGAGCGTTTCCAATCCAACTGGGAGCACACATTGATTTGCTTCTGCTCTGAGAGCTGCCACACCTGCAGGAGGCAAAATCACCACCACAGCTCTACATTATATGTTACCTTGTTACTGCCGAAGCCTGCATGCTGCTCACTTATTTAAGTTGCATTTTAAATGATTTAAATATCAGTGTTAATGGCCCAGATATAAACTTCACAGTTCCCTGGTGGCAGGTGACTGGGTGGACTAAATAGGATGCACTTAGACAATAAGTGCACTGAGAAGTGATGAGAACCACTCACTGCCCACAGTGGCCAACTTTTTAAGATGTGAATAAATTCTGATCAGTGACTGTGTTTTTGGAAATTGATGGCAAGCAAAACAGGTAGGCAGCAAGAAAACTGGCTTAAAGTCATTATGATACATAAAATGAAAGAGAAGTGGCTATTAAAAAAAGAGAGGCCAAACAACATGAAAAAGTGTCCATATTCATTAAGTTTCCAAGAAAAGTTGCAGAACTATGTATAATTCTATTTGAATATATACAAGTATAAATGTGCATGCATATATGTCAGAATATACTTAAAATATGTCTAGAAAGACAGATAACGAATTTGTTGTTTATCACTATGATAGGGGATAGGGCAAATTTTAACAATTTCTATACAACCAGTATTTTCTTCCCCCACAATGTACACACTGTACCTTTCTAATTTGAAAATATTTCTGCTCAAAGTTAAATATAAGCTGCTTAGTTATAGGTAACAATGTACAACTTAAAAGACAGCTCTCTGCCTTAACTTCAAGTAATCCTGAACCTATGAAAAAATTTATGTGAGTTCACAAGAAAAGAGGAAAATACCGGTTTTCCAGCCAAGAGGGCAAAGATGCGCAGTCTCTCCTCCTGGATGAAACAGTCAGCCTGTAGTTGATGCCAATCCACCAGCTGCATAGTAAGCAGCTCACGAACTGATTGGCTGCCAACCAACTGGGATAAAAGAAGAGCAAGACGATGATCACCTACAAGAAAAAGAAGTTCTTTGGTGATGCTGAGGATTCATAGACTTGAAAAAACACTTAGGGGCATTATCTTATTTCTTCTGGCCCCCAGAAACACCTCTGACTGCTTTTGGCAGTGATGCTGAAGACTGAGCAGAAAATTTTTGACTAGGGTAGAAAATTTTCAAAGTAATTTAACCTAATTACATATAGACTGTATAGTACACAGAGAATCAGACCATAAATTAAGAGAATAATTCTTTGTTTCATCCCTAACTGACCTCCGTAAAGTCAATGCTCCTTTTCCTTGTCCTTTTGTTTTTGGATATGGGTCAGTGCTTGCATGACAAATACTGTCCTGCCCGGAAACTAAGGCTCTCATCACAAAGCGTTTCCTTCACACACTAGAGACACTTGGAGGAAAGAAATCATGCATCAGGAACACATCTGGAAATGTGTTAACAGGTCAAGCCGTCTCCCTGATTACCTGTATACAAGTAACCAAAACATGACTGGACTATGTATGATGCATGCGGTAAATGTTGCAGCCCATTTGACCATGAGCTGCTAGTATTCTAAATGAATCACAATAAAGGGAAAAAGGTTATTTCTGTGTATCTACTGGACAAGTTCTGAGAAGAAAACTGGCATATCATATCTTGACTCAATCATTAAGGTCATCTTTCTTGGCTCTGATCAACCAATTTAGCTTCCGCCAATCCTTGACTTTTCACATAAGACTTTCCTTAATGACAAGAACATGTACTTGAACAAATGGAAGGAGTCTAGAAAACTTCAAGTTCATTTTAGTGTATGATGTGATGTAAGGATCTAAATTCGTCTTTTACAAGTGAACATTCAATTATTCCAGCATTACCTGTTGATAAGATTGTCCTTTTCACATTTAAACTATCTTGGCACTTTTTTGTCAACAATCAACTGACTGTAAGCACAAGAGTTTTATACTTGGATTCTCATTTCTGTTCCACTGAAGTGAATGTTCATCGTTATGCTGATTCCACATTGCTGTGACTGCTGTCCCAATCTTAGGGTGGTTATCATGTTGTCTTTTCAACATTAAGTATAATGTTAGATGCAGTTTTTTTGGTAGATTTGCTTTGATATCAGGACAATAATGTTGCCATAGGTGAGGTGAAAAGTGCTGCCTCCTATTTCCTGGAACAGTTGTAGAATACTGGTATTCTTTCTTTCTTCTTGCAGCAATGTACGGCTTGCAGGGTCTTAGTTCCCTGACCAAGGAAACTGAACCCGGGCCCTCGGCAGTGAGAGCCTGGAGTCCTAACCACTGGACTACCAGGGAATTCCTTCGTATTATTTCTTCTTTTAAAAGCTTAAGTGTATTCACCAGGGAAGACATCTGGGCCTGAGCTTTTCTAAGTGAAGATTGCAAATTACTAATTCAACTTCTTACAGATCTATTTAGATTTTCTACTTTTTCTTGAGTTTTGATAATTATACCTTCCTAGGAATTTTCAATTTCATCCAAGTTGTTGCATTTGTTGACAGAGAATTTCTCATAGTATTTCCTTTTCTGTAGTAGTGATGGTCACCCTTCCATTCCTATTTTTGGCAATGTATCTTTCCTCTTTTTTTCACTGTCAGTGTAGTTAAAGATTTATAAACTTTCTTGATCTTTTCAAAAAACTAACTTTGGTTTTATCAATTCCTCTACTGTTTCTATGTTTTCATTATCACTGAATTCTGTTCTAATCTTTAATATTTCCTCCTTCTTCTACCTTTGGGTTTAGTTTTCTCTTCTTTTGCTAATTCCTCAACATAGCTTAGATTATTAATTTGAGGAATCTCTTCTTGTTGAGTAGGTATCAAGTAATGCTTCTTGACAGTGTTTTAAGTATTCTATATTCTTGACTTTGTTTAGTTAGTTCTCTATCAATTATTGAAGGTGGAGCTAAGAAGAGAAGCAAAAGTTTTTAATAAGCTAAAACACAGTGCCTTGCCAAAAGCTTAATCTTAGGGTAAGAAAAAAAGGGGAGGAAAAGTAGAGTTTGTGAATGAATAAATCTTAGGACCTGACTTCCGGCAATCCTCTCCCACTCACATCTATGTTTATCTCTTAAATGGTTCATAATCTTTATAACTTTATAGAAGGTCAATCTTGAAGACAAGTTTTCATTGTATAAATGTATGAAGACTACCTAAGGCACAAACTGAAAATAAACCCAGTTGATGGCTTCAATTAGTTGGCTTCAGTAAACAAGGTTTCAATAAAGTTTGATCAAGGATCTAATTATATACATATTAAACTGAACTATGTCATCCTTTAATCCTATCAAGGTTTTTATCTAGACACTTAGTAACTACTTGCTGAATGACTCTCACTAATGAATGTGGAACTAAAAATACACACACACACATATATATGAGAAGTCCAAAAATTAAACTTCTATATGTTTACTTGAATGAAATAAGTGAATCAGTACAAAACATGTATGTTTAAGAAGTTCAGTAGGGGGACCTAAATGTCAAAAGAAATCTGCTAACATGGCACATTTTATGTATGAAAGAATATTAAGAAGTATTCGACTACAATATCTATATAACATCTGTAACGTATTACATGAAAAAAACAGAATGAAAAAAATATATATAAAAAGCAGGATACTATCTTTTAAAATAATACATGCATATGTTGCTCTGTATGCACATATTTGTATATACTTTATATATATTACAAAATAAACAGTTTAAATACAAACTGCACATTGAAATGTTTGCAGTGAATAGTAATAAAGGATTTAGGTGATTTTGGTTTACTGCTCTGTGCTTATCTGCATTTTCTACTTTTACTGCAAATGCATGTGTAGCATATAAAATTAAAATAACTTTAATTAAAATTTAATATTTAAAGTTATAAAAGGAAAACCAGAAGGCACAGTCCCTACCTATTTTGGAGAAACCAGATATCTTGCTGGGAAGTTTATACTTAATATTCAGGTTAGAAGAAAAGGGCAAACCCACAATTAAGGAGTAGAGACAGTGAATAGGAAGTAGGCAGCAGTGCAGAGGACTGTATGTCCTACCTGACTGCTGGGCCAGGGAGCAGGCCTCACTGATCCTCTTGCCTGTGAGGTAGCTGAAGACAGCCTCCATAGGGTTGTCTTTTCGGGTCAAGGAGACTTCTTCCTCAATTTGAGGTGAGGCAGTATTGGACAGCCAGCGAGAAAAAGCTCTCCTTCGCTCCAGAATCTGAATGTATTCACTGGGCTCATCCAGCTGGCTATCAAGCTCCTTCAGGTGGCCCCACAGAGCTTCGCATAACGTCCATATTAGGCTCCAGTGCTTCACAACTAAGAAATGGACAGGAAAACAATGCAACGACACAAAGTCATACAATAACTACAGAGAGGGGTCACTTTAATTGTGGCATTAAAAACACATCAGTTAATGAATACCCCCAACAATGACTTGAGTTGCTTTCTCTGTCTGCATCTCACTCAGCTGTGTCTTACAGCTCCAGAGGTGTGTGGTGTTAACTGCCTGCTTACTCCATGTTCCCATGGTACTTACAAACAAATGTAACTCTATGCTCCTTTAAACAGACTCCTGTAGCCTAATTATGGCTAATATAGTCTCAAATGATAGAGGAAAATCCTCTGATTTGATCAACTTTTGTTCACAAATGCTTTATTAAGAAATAAGATAGTATTCTAAGAACTTGCGAAGGATAATTCTCTGCTACAGCCTAACAATTTATTGAGCTTAAATGATACTGTTCAAATGTCCTTAAGAGTAAACCAACTCAATCTACACAATATAACTATGATAGCTACCATCTTCATTTTGCAGATGAGGAAACTGAGGTATGGAACTTTAAGTGACTTGCTCAAAATTACAGGCAAGATGTAACAGAGCCAGGATTCAAATTCAAGTAATCGGAGTCCAATCCTTAGTCACTATGCTATACTGCCCACGGTGAAGGAAAATGAAAAGGGAGCACTGTTTACCACTTTATGCTATTCACCAAGTATGCAATGGGATGACAACGCACATATTTGAAGAGATGAGACAACTGAAGCAAACACAAAGAAATGAACATAAGCAAGTTCCAAAATGTGTGGTACGGAACACTCTAAAATAGTACCCATTTTGCAATAAAAGTGATGTGAACTGATGTGTGAAACATGTAATTTTTCTACATGTTAAACTTTTCTAATTTTCCTTGAAATTAAGTGCCCAAATTAGAAAAGCCCTTAATCAAAGTACGGGTTCAGAAAAACATGGTCACAATCATTATAGAAAGGTAATAAGTGAAAGAGGTCAGGAAGAGAAGTCATAATCACCAAAGTTGTTGGGAAAAACAAGTGGGACTTGAATTAGACACAGAAGAATGAGTAGGACTTAGGTAGGAACTCTGTGTTCTCTGGGTGGGGTAAGAGATCTAATTTCATAAATTTACGAGAGGAACTGGCTACAGTTCCTCTGAACAGGGGTGTAAAAGTGATGATAAAAAATGATAGGATTTCTCCCTACTTGAGATTCTGTTCATTGCAACTCAACTACAGATTAAGTCCAAGCTCAGGCATCCACCCACTACACTGGCATGAGGAAATACATCCTGCTATGAACGTATGCTGCTACTCCTGTTCCTGGGACATCAAAGGTTAGAAGCATAGTCCATACTCACTTTGTGGTTCCAATAAATCTGCTGATGCTTCCTTAATCCAATCTGCATAGTCATGAATGACAACAACTCCCGGATTGGGGACAATAAGAGGACACAGCTCATCCACGTGAACAGTGCTATGTTTTAATTTAAGCTCCAGAGATGTCTGGTATAATTGCAGGTCTTTGTCCAGCTTCTTTTGCCTCAAACTAAGTTTTTCCAAATGAACTTTGAATGGAGACTCAGTTAGGCTACAAGGGCAAATAACAAATAAGACAGAAAATAAAGACAGATGGCAGAATGTTCCTACAATAAAATCTTTCTTTTTATCTAATTACTAAATTGGATATAAACATTCTACTGTGATTTTAAAGAAATTCTGTTTCCTAATATCAAACTATAAAGGATTATCTATAGTTTATACATTTACCTTATTAGGTTAAAGATACAGAGAAGGTGCTTTATTGAGAATATACCTTATATATGAAGAAATTACAAATATCTTAAGTGAGAAAATGGAAAAATGACTAATGCAATAAAAAGGATGAAAATTCAAGGAATGCTACAACAATTAGCTTTGGGTCTGTTATCTTTTCCAACTGAAGTTTAACCATTAGGTAAGAATTAATATACTCTTCATACCTTGATGATACAAATGGGAGTTATTAATCGCAAGTTATTAATAATTATCATTAGCTAAGTATTACATAATTTTTAATTATGCCAATAACACTGTACTAAGAATATATCTAGAAAATCACAAAGTGGAGCCCTGACCTTGTGTCTTCTGGTGATGAAAAGCTTTTGTTCACCTACCACATTGCCTTTCTCAGAAAACAAGGAAATGTGACTCACGATTTAACAGCTACTGGATTAGGCAGGAATCCATATTCCATACAGTCAGCAATCTGATGATTTTCCAGTTCCAGAGAACCACTCAGCTGTTCTCCACTATTAGCGAGTGTCCAGTTGGGGCCCCAACCAACCCGAAATGATCGTCCCATAAATAGGGCCATGTCCATCAGGAGCTTCCCCTTTCCATAGGTGACAGACTTTTTAAGAGGGACTAGGCCTGGTTGTCTGCGTGTACCCACTGTTTTCAACTGAAACTCAGGGGCTGGGCTGGGCACCGTAAACACAGAAGTCAGGGGTGGAGGAATAGACCAAGGGGATGTGGATGGGATATTCATCAACGATGATGTTCTGGGAGTACGACATTCTTGTAAAGAGGCACTTGGTGAAAGAAAAGTCCCACTTGTAAATTTTGATTGTAGTAACCCACTTACTAAGGAGGAAAAAAAAGACTATTAGAAAGTACAGCCTATTGATTCTTAAATAACAACCAGCAAGGCTGAAATTATAGTTTTATTAAACTATCAATAATTAAGTCCGATATAGATGACTAGAAGCAGGTTATATCAGACTGCAGAAATAATTTTCACATGGGAAATCAAGGCAGGAATTCTAATGATAATGTCAACAACAATAATAACACTACTGCTATTATTTAAAAAATCTATGTAGCACTTATCTGAAGCAGACTCTATATAATCCATTTGTATACACTGTTTCATTTCATCCTTCAATAACTTTAAGTGAAGAACACTGCAGTCCTCATTTTATAGATGAGAAAACTGGGCCCAGTTAAGTGACTTGTACAAAGCTCCTAAGTGGCAGTACGGACAGATAAACCCAGGTAAATTTGACACCAATGTTCACGCCCTTATCAAAATGCAAATGTTTACTCTTTAGTCAATATAAAAAGTTGGTAAGATCAAAACTCAAAATTCCTATCATTCCAGTGCTCAATGCTAGAATTAAGAAACCAAACCCACTGAGATATCTTGTAATTGCATATATGCCTTTCAGAAGGATAGTTTTTGTTACTTTTGCCTGTTTTTCAATTTTATCTACTTCCTGTCTAAAGCAAGGAGTTGCTGATTGAAGTATAAGATTTTCATGTAGTGTTCATTATGGAAAAGCATATAAATGTTTAACTGATGCTTCATTAAAGCATTTTTTAAAGGAAAGTTAGTAAGGGTACTCAAAAGAATTGAAAAATAAACAGTTTTTAAGGCAACATAAACAAATCCCTTCCTGGTAGGTCTTCTGGCTTTCGAAATGTTTTGAAATTATACCTACTTAACTCTTATTGATATCAATACTCTAGCGCCAATCCCACATAATTATAAGTCCACTAGAAGAGATAAGAAAAGCATTAAAATAAAACAGGAAATTGCTTTCCTGGAAATTTGGCAAATTTCAGGGGAAAGCAGAAATCTGAAAAGTTTTATACATGATAGGAAGCAACATTTGCCCCTAGAAAACAAAAGGATAGTGTTAGAATTGCACAAAAAGTACAGTACAGAACAACTTGTTGATTCTTCTAAGGTCTGATAAAAACCAGAACTGAGCTTACTATCTAAGCCACACTCATAAGCAAATAAAAACAAACCCCTAAACAAACACAAATGCTTTTTTCCCCCATACAACTTTTGCATCTGCACCAGTGATCAGAGTTTGGAGTTGTCTGCTACAGAAGCTGACTCAGCTTAGAAGAAATGTGAAAAGCCAGACATTACAGCTTTCTTGTAGAAGAGCATCTTTTACAGTACCTAATGAACGAGGTTTTGATGAGTGAGCTGCTGAGATGGGGAGCCTGGGAGAACATATTTCTTGAGAAGTATCTCCTTTAGAAGGAAGGTGAGTGATGCGCTGATCCAAGACTGTATCTACATCTTCTTCATCAGCAAGCAATGATGCTTTCATGATCTAAAAAAGCAATATCTATAGAATGAATGTGCTCCCCCAAATCCAAAGGCCATAAAAGAAAAACACAGCTTACAACAACCAATTAAAAAGCTCTGCCTCAGGTCATGTCCAGAGCTAGTACAACATTTGTGTGTCTAACTCTGTTATACTGTATGTGCCTGAAGGACAGAAGTTACATAAAACTTCTCTGCTTTGTATATAGTCTCACCAGAAGCTGGCACACAGCAGCAGCTTACATATTTGCTGAACGAATTAATTTTAAAGTCAAATATAAGCCAAAAGGTAAATTCATATAATGACAAAAGGCATAGGCAAGGAGAAATTGAGACAGTTTAAAGAAACTTGTAACTATGATTAAAAAAAACACAAAACACTTCTGTGGAGCACTTTCCAGAGCCTCAAAACCTCTCTGTAAATGAAGTTAATATTTTATAGAGAAAAATCAGTGCTCACAGATGTTAAACGACTTGCCCAAAGTCACACTGTAATAGTTACAAAACTGGGCCTAGACTCTACGTCTTCTGAATCTCAATATAGCCTTCCTTCAACCAATGGCAAAATCATGCCTGACATGGGCCCTATTCCGGTTTTTTTCTCATTCCAGTGACCGTTCAATGCCCTTAAAGGACTAATGAAAGAAAAGGCCTGGTATTAAGAAAGGAAGATGAATACTAGATTGGATTCTTATAATAAGGGTGGGTTAGGACTTCACCTGTAACACATGTGGATTAATTCCCAGTGAAGATGCAATGTGTGTTGAGGCGGACACAGGTTCCTGATCCTCAGGCATGCTCTCTTCTAACATGGAATCCAAAACTGGCTCCTGGGTGATATCTACCATGTCACTGTCCAGTTCCACAACCCTCCCTAACTGCTCCACCTCTGGGCTCTGGCTCTGTAGACAGCAGAAAGATCAGGGAAGCAGCATTAAATGACACCAGATAGATATAGAGCTTCTAGACCATATTTACTTTATTCAAAATATAACATTAGATTCTGCCCATTCTATCATCATGTGAGGTAATATATTTGCTAGAGTATTGAAGAACAATTTCCCCAAAATTCCTCTATTATTACTTGGGATCCAAATGAAGATTCATGGAATTACCCTTTCATAATATTATGGTCTGGAGCCTGGACCTAAGCCAGCACCCATACTGAAAAAGTAGTCAACTTCAGACTATGATTATGCCTTACTTTATTTAGTGAGCAACTATAATTTTCTGATTTATACAGAGTTACCATGACCTCACAGTGCTCTGCAGCCAGAAGCCATGGGGAAGAGAGAATAAAAGACACAAATACCAAAGTTTCTAGTACCTTTGCATTTTCTTAAAAGCATTTAGAAATAAATTTCTAGTTATCACAAACACAATTTTGGGCCTGGAATTTATTTTTGGGGAGACTGAATCCTAAGGTTAGCTCCACCTATGCAGTATCACATGGATATTGTATCAGATGAAGAACGTGTTTCCCAAAAGAAAAAAAACAAAGTACTACTACGAACAATTTTAATCTGGGAATAATTCTTTTAGGTTTAAATATGTTTAAATGTGTCAAGAGTTAGATTTACAATTATTAGGGTGTTTTAAAGATACAGTCATGATTAATAGTTTATTAACAGTATGAAAAGGTAAACATTCAGAGAGCTGAAACATACTGTAAAATTGGCTCAGTGCAAATTCACATTAAATATGACCTAAACACACATGATCTGGTAAAATGTTAACAAATGGCTATGCTAATTTATGAGACATTCTCAAAGCTAAAAGTTGTTTTACCTATTTTTCTTTCATAACATATCATCTGTAGATTACTAACCTTCCACAATTTCTGGTTTGTCTTTCATGAATGGCCTGTTTCACAGTAGAGTTCAAATGGATCCAATTATACAATAGGTGGTTAAAAAAAGTTTCATGATTTCTTTGAACCAAGAAATGACCATTAGTGCAACTTTTTAAACTTTATTTTCAATAGTATATTATCTATTACTCCCCTGAATTCCTTTAACAAATATCCTTACTAAAAGAATGACTACTGCCATCTATAACTGTAGAAATGTTGAGGTGTTGGATATGTAGTGAACTGTTACTTATGTTGTAAACATTCCCTAAAGATTGTTCTAACAAAACTGAAGGCTAAATGGTTAAAAGACAAAAGTTATATATATATATTTAAACCTGTTGGAGAGGCTACAGGCAAGCTACTTTGATGCTTTAAAATTCTAAAAAAAAAAATTTTAAAGCCCTGGTGGTGATCCTACCATTATAAGTAGAGGAATTAGAAGAACATTCCAATGCTCCCCCCCACCCCGGTATGTTCATTTTTAACCAATTCACTTTTAAGAAAACTTATAACACTCCCCATCCTCTGTCAAAATATCAGGATACTCTTTTCTGTTGAGCTCCCCTAATACCTTGTCTATACCTATTTTATACAATGTATGTTATAATTTCATGTATATATTATTTTTGTTCCACCAGATTGTAAACGCTTGAAAGCAGATATAGCCTGCTGCTGCTAAGTCGCTTCAGTTGTGTGTGACTCTGTGCGACCCCATAGACGGCAGCCCACGAGGCTCCCCCGTCCCTGGGATTCTCCAGGCAAGAACACTGAGTGGGTTGCCATTACCTTCTCCAATGCATGAAAGTGAAAAGTGAAAGTGAAGCCGCTCAGTCGTGTCTGACCCTCAGTGACTCCATGGACTGCAGCCTTCTAGGCTCCTCCATCCACAGGATTTTCCAGGCAAAAGTACTGGAGTGGGGTTCCATTGCCTTCTCCGCAATAGCCTACTATTTTCTATATCTAACACTTGTTAAATTCACAACATTTAGTTATTTAATGCAGTGCCTGCCACACAGGAGAAAAGGCTAGTAACTATGAAAGGATAAGGAGCAAGTATAGATGAGAGGAAAGGGAGGAGGAGGAGGAGAGTTTCAATTTACTATACTATTCAACAAAGGACTAACAAAAAGAGGTGCTCATTTATAACACTTTTAGAAGCAAACTGGTAGGATTTTATCAAAGTCTGGAGACTGAGGGACTCAAGACTATCTTTAAGAATGCTATGCAATCAAGGTTTTATTTGCTTGCTCCTCATGTACTGACTTCAAAATTAAATTAGTATCATCTAATAAGTGGATGGGGGAAGTGAATTACTATTAAACTATGAGGACCTGGTAAACTCCTAGAACCCTCATGTGTGAATTTTAAGTATATCTAAGTAATTGCAATAAACTACCCCAAAAGACGTTATTTTCTGAGAAATCTTTGGAGATCAGGTGGTTCTTCAGAGCCAGCCCTAGAAAGAAAAGCAGACTAATAAAAAACTGGTGACACAGAAGAAACTGAGTAAGGAAAGAAGAGTGTGGGGGTGAGGAGCTGAGAAGCCCACGACAAATACTAAGGAAACAGACAGTATCCGTAAAGTGACTTTCTTTAGATATATGAAGGTGAGGTTTCATGACTGAAACCTTTAAAGATTTTAGAAACTTCCACTCTTCAACTGACTAGATAGCTGCCACTTCATTTCTTTTTTTTAAAGTAAATACAAGATGAAACAGAATTTTCTTCTAAATTCTAATCCTTTTTTTTCCTTTAAACAGTTTTATCGAGCGAACAATGCTAACTTCCTGAGCAAGTCCACTAGTGGGCCTTGATGGGACTGAACACAAGTTATACTGCAGTAAAACGCTGAGGAAAAAGCTACATGTCTCTCTAGTTCACTGCTAAAGATCTGGAGTCTTTTGACAGTTTTGAAACCAGGCTGTACATATCTCAATTATCTGGAGGAAAGCACTTAAGATATAAATATGCCTGAGCTCCAATGCCAGACACATGGAATCAAAGTTCTCCAAGGGACATGCAATCAGTTGAACTCCGCATTTTAGATGAGTATTTTAGAACAAATGCTCCAACACCACCCTTATGGCAGAAAGTGAAGAGAAGCTAAAAAGCCTCTTGATGAAAGTGAAAGAGGAGAGTGAAAAAGTTGGCTTAAAGCTCAACATTCAGAAAACGAAGATCATGGCATCTGGTCCCGTCACTTCATGGGAAATAGATGGGGAAACAGTAGAAATAGTGTCAGACTTTATTTTTTGGGGCTCCAAAATCACTGCAGATGGTGACTGCAGCCATGAAATTAAAAGACGCTTACTCCTTGGAAGAAAAGTTATGACCAACCTAGATAGTATATTCAAAAGCAGAGACATTACTTTGCCGACTAAGGTCCGTCTAGTCAAGGCTATGGTTTTTCCTGTGGTCATGTATGGATGTGAGAGCTGGACTGTGAAGAAGGCTGAGCACCAAAGAATTGATGCTTTTGAACTGCAGTATTGGTGAAGACTCTTGAGAGTCCCTTGGACTGCAAGGAGATCCAACCAGTCCATTCTGAAGGAGATCCAACCAGTCCATTCTGAAGATCAGCCCTGGGATTTCTTTGGAAGGAATGATGCTAAAGCTGAAGCTCCAGTACTTTGGCCACCTCATGAGAAGAGTTGACTCATTGGAAAAGACTCTGATGCTAGAAGGGATTGGGGGCAGGAGGAGAAGGGGATGACCGAGGATGAGATGGCTGGATGGCATCATGGACTCGATGGACGTGAGTCTGAGTGAACTCCAGGAGATGGTGATGGACAGGGAGGCCTGGCGTGCTGCGATTCATGGGGTCGCAAAGAGTCGGACACGACTGAACGACTGAACTGAACCCAACAAATGTTTCTACAAATGCCCTAATTCATCTGTGGTTAAGGTTTTTCTGCCTTTTCTCTAACTTAATAGAAGGGGAGCTCTCTGTGGTCTATTTAGGGTCTGTTTTCTGGCTGCTTAGATTCACCTGCTTTTTAAGGAACAAAGCAGGATTTAAGAATGAACTGCAAAGAGGGGATTGAGGAGATTATATAATAGATAGTAGGATACATGTAATCATTAAACAAAACTGTGTATCTTCCTAATGCCTTAGGGAACCACCCAACCCTTGCCCCAAGTCAGAGAAAAACAGCTAGAACAGACCTAAGGAACACAGTATCACAGAAATCAGTCTCTTCAGGGAGCCCGGTGATAGTGTGAAGACAGTCAGCTTGTTAAAGAGATGAGAAGACTGCTGTTTCCAGTTTATTCAGATGGCTCAGGTTATTTTCCTCATGCCAAGTAAAAGTAGCTTCTGTTGCTAATAACTTAAAAACTGCGCGGCCACTGGCATTTCTCCTATCATCATGCAGGTCACTAGGCATTAGGACAAAAAAGTTCTCCAGAGCTCCCTGTTTCTCCTCTAACACATTAGCCCAAATATCTAAACAAGTCTACCCATTTCTCCCTTCTCCATCCAAAAGGAGGACCATCCACTTCCTCAATCAAATGGAATTATCTGAAAAAGACACCTATTAATGATACTCTCTTTGCCCATTTTGATCCTTACCACCTCCCCTTAGTCCTAGAAACTTGTTCTCCTGAGATTTTCTGGTGCTCAATTTTTAAGACTCTTACCTACTACAATGCCATCACAAGATTTTATAGTTATTTACTATTTGTATTCTGGAAAAATCACTGATGGCCAACATCGTATAAATTTGATCTGTCCACAAGATGAAGCTTTTCTTTTTCAATTGTATCTTTAGGACCCTACATATTACTTTTATTGGGAGAAAAGAAGGTTATCTGATTCTTATCCTAAGAAATACATACACTGTTAAGATTAAAAACCACTTTGGAAAGGGAGATTATACAAAGCATATGATTCAGACAAAATGAATGTGGGTAACTGGAAAACTGAGTTCATTTACAGCATTTTTTTAGTTCGGAAGAGATGTATTCTAAATAGAGGGATATTCTAAATGCTATAATTATAAACATAAAAGTCATCATATTTCCCATTTCCCACTGATATCATATTCTCCCCCTCCCCCAAGCACACAAACATGAACACATATACACAAAAATCTCAAGAAAGTTGCCTCCCAAGAAATTATTTAATCAATCATAAAAATCGCACATTTCAGCAGCCGTAAGAATTGTAGCATGGAAAATTCCAAAGATCCTGCTTTTAGCAGCTGAGAGGTAGAGGATGCTTTACAAAGAAATTTTCTATCAAATTCTCTTCTTTGAAGGAATATGGCAGCAGAGAAAAAAAAATGTTATAACTTATTGAATATAAACAACATCCAAATGAAAGTAAAATTCTTTTATAAGTCAGCAAAGAAACTACCTGATATTTAAATTACAAACCTTTCCTTACAAGGACAAAAGGTTTATATTGGCTTAACAATACCGAAAGAGTATGATACAAGTAATTGCAATAAATAATGCAGCCCCTACTCTCCCCATGCCAAGTAATTCACTTATATTGTAAAGCTTATTTATTTTAATAAAGATTATGTATTGTTAAAATACAAATATTAAGAGATTACCTGAAGTATAAGCAAACAACTTGAGAAAAATGGAGTTAAAAATCCTTGCAGAAAGCTAATTGAACTTTTAAAAAACCATGGAGGTAACAAGATTAAACTTAACAGTAGGTAGTCAACAAAGTAGGATTTACTTTGCATTAACTCACACAAGCAAAATACTATCTTAAGTTGATCACTGAGCACAGAATTCAGCAAGTCCAAATGAAAAGAGAGAGGGGTGTTTAAGAATGACAATCTGTAGAAGGAATGATCCAAACAGAAAGAGAATTCTTTAAATCTCTCAAGTAACCACCAGATGCCAGTACCACCTCATGCCCTCCCCCTTGTACTTCTCTTAACGTGACTGCCAATACATTTGTACTCTTCAAAGTTCGAGAGGTCATAAAACAGCTTTGTACTAGCTGAATGACTTGCTTTCAACTTCTGTATCATGGACTCCATTCAAATTCATTGTCCCATCTCTACCTGGGGTGGAGGTGCTGGTTTGCCATTAACAGCCATCTGGAATGGGGTGGCCTGGCCTGTAGGAGGTAAAGGGGCAGTCTTCAACTTCTTTGTACTAGTTTTGGATGGCCGTTCCTCCTCCTCTTCATCAGAATCTTGAAGACCATACTTAGAAAAATGAGAGACCTAAGGAGGAGAAGAATCCAACAAAATCAATTTCAAAACTGTAATATTCAGAAAGACTGCAATCTTGCAGAATTAGCTTTAAAAAAATAATAATGGAGAGGAGATCAAAGCATTTAAAGCACACTGAAATGTCACCTAACCACATTTTATTGTTTCTCTAAGATTTAGATGGTGTTTGGTAGGTGTACTAATTGCTCATATAATTATCAACTTTACATTAATGCAGAAAAAAATATCCAAAAGAGCCATTACTATTTTTACATATATATACTCCCCAGTTGTTCTTGACCTACACAAAGGCCTTCAACAAGCTAAATAATCCAGTTAGTCGAGAAGAGAAAGAATCCACTGGACTAAACTAGCAAGGAACGGAGCAAGTCAACCTCTACACCCTAGAAATCTTTAAAAGAAGAACAATTATTCGGGAAGAACTGATTTATTAAGAGACAAAAATTTTGCCTGATATCCCCAAATTAGAAAACCACACCAAAGAAGTGTATTTAAGTGATCATAAGATAGGATGTAGAACTTGAATCATGTGCTCATGAAGTTTATAATAGCTCCGTATTGCTCTGGGGTTTAATGTGATGTGTAATTTGAAGTAAATTACGGTGTATCTTTACATCTTTTTCCTAATCTGTAAAAGCAATTTAAGAAAAGATCTCTTCTAACCCTAACACTTTTTTGTCAGTTTATCAGAACTATGTAACTTATGTACTATACACTGTTTATAATTTCTAACTACAGTTTATGAGAACAAGGTTAAGCAACTATACCTTAAAGACCCAAGAACCCGTTTCAGGACGGTACTCTTTGAACTGAGCTCCCTGTTTCCTTGAAACTGCTTCCAACCTTCCCTCGTAGTTGATATCAGCAAGTCGATCTGGGCTCTTTATTAAACAACGAGATGTTTTATCTGTTGGCCAAACTCCATCCAATGTAACCTCAGCCTTTCTGTAATGTACAATCAAGTAAAATGTAAATGTTTCATATTTATGACCAGAAAGCCAAGTAACATCTATATATACAGCAAAAAAGGCACCTGTGTTACTTTGGAATTATTCTGCAGATGTTTCATAAACCTGAGTCTTGGCTCCAAAGGTAGTTAGCATTAAGAATAAGGAATTACCCCCATATCAACTAGCTAAATATCTGGTTCAAGAGCGTCAAACTCCATTTATTTCAAACTACCATGGCATGTCAATTATTTACAATTTAATTTTAAACTACCAATTGCACTCATCTCACATGCTAGTAAAGTAATGGTCAAAATTCTCCAAGTCAGACTTCAGCAATACATGAACTGTGAACTCCCTGATGTTCAAGCTGGTTTTAGAAAAGGCAGAGGAACCAGAGATCAAACTGCCAACATCCGCTGGATCATGGAAAAAGCAAGAGAGTTCCAGAAAAACATCTATTTCTGCTTTACTGACTATGCCAAAGCCTTTGACTGTGTGGATCACAAGAAACTGTGGAAAATTCTGAAAAAGATGGGAATACCAGACCACCTAACCTGCCTCTTGAGAAATGTGTATGCAGGTCAGGAAGCTAGAATTGGACAAGGAACAACAGACAGGTTCCAAATAGGAAAAGGAGTACGTCAAGGCTGTATATTGTCACCCTGCTTATTTAACTTATATGCAGAGTACATCATGAGAAATGCTGGGCTGGAAGAAGCACAAGCTGGAATCAAGATTGCCGGGAGAAATATCAATAACCTCAGATATGCAGATGACACCACCCTTATGGCAGAAAGTGAAGAGAAGCTAAAAAGCCTCTTGATGAAAGTGAAAGAGGAGAGTGAAAAAGTTGGCTTAAAGCTCAACATTCAGAAAACGAAGATCATGGCATCTGGTCCCGTCACTTCATGGGAAATAGATGGGGAAACAGTAGAAACAGTGTCAGACTTTATTTTTTTGGGCTCCAAAATCACTGCAGATGGTGACTGCAGCCATGAAATTAAAAGACGCTTACTCCTTGGAAGAAAAGTTATGACCAACCTAGATAGTATATTCAAAAGCAGAGACATTACTTTGCCGACTAAGGTCCGCCTAGTCAAGGCTATGGTTTTTCCTGTGGTCATGTATGGATGTGAGGAGCTGGACTGTGAAGAAGGCTGAGCGCCGAAGAATTGATGCGTTTGAACTGTGGTGCTGGAGAAGACTCTTGAGAGTCCCTTGGACTGCAAGGAGATCCAACCAGTCCATTCTGAAGGAGATCAGCCCTGGGATTTCTTTGGAAGGAATGATGCTAAAGCTGAAGCTCCAGTACTTTGGCCACCTCATGAGAAGAGTTGACTCATTGGAAAAGACTCTGATGCTAGAAGGGATTGGGGGCAGGAGGAGAAGGGGATGACCGAGGATGAGATGGCTGGATGGCATCATGGACTCGATGGACGTGAGTCTGAGTGAACTCCGGGAGATGGTGATGGACAGGGAGGCCTGGCGTGCTGCGATTCATGGGGTCGCAAAGAGTCGGACACGACTGAGTGACTGAACTGAACTGAGGGCACATCAATTATTTACAATTTAATTTTAATATCTCTTAAGCCATGCATCCTTGACCAAGTCTAATACAAAGACCTATATCTTAGTGAAGGTCTTATACTACTACTGTACTTTGTAAAAACAACAGTAATAATAGCAGCAACTACCACTAACAACAAAAGCTTGCAGAATGAGGTATCAGGAGCGTCACGGTATTAACATTAACCACTAAATGAGTGTGAATTAATAATAATGGTAATGTATTCCTTCTAATAGCAACATCTAAGATAAAGGACTGTGCCCTTATTCATTCAGTATGCCTTGCATCTAGTACAGCGATTACCACATAAAAACATGAGTTTTCTTTAACATTATTTTTTATTGAGGTAAGAAGGTATAATAAAGGTTATCACTATTCTACTGCTCCTATGAATCTGACACTCTAGACGCCTCAAATCATGTGACTCTCAGTATTTTTCTTTCTGCAGCTGGCTAAATCACTGAGCATAATGTCCTGAAGGTTCATCCATTCTGCAGCATGTGAAAGTTTCCTTCCCTTTTAAGACTAAGCAATATTCCACAGTGTGCATATACATTTTGTTTATTCATGGACACTTGGGTTTCTTCTACCTCTTGACTATTATGAATAGTGCTGCTGTGAATATGGGTATATACATTTTTCAAGACTCTGTTTTCAATTGCTTTGGATATACACCCAGAAGTGGAAATGCTGGGTCACCCAATTTTTGAGGAACCATATACTCTTTCACAACAGCTGCAGCACATTTTATATTCTCACCAAAATACACAAAGGTTCCAGTTTCTCCATACTCCTGCAAAAACATTATTTTTCTTTAAATTAACCTCCTAATGGGTTATTATCAATGTTAAGCATCTTTTCATATGCTTGTTGGCCATTTGTTTACCATATTGTGTATCCAAATCCTCTGACCATTTTTAACTGCTTTTTTTTTTTAATGGTTTTTTAAATAGTTCTTCATATTCTGGATATTAACCCTTACAGTAGATAGGGCTTGCTGACTTTTCATTCTGTTAATTGGGTTCTTTGATGTACATAAGTTTTAAATTTTGATGTGAAAGTGAAAGTGAAGTCACTCAATCGTGTCCAACTCTTTGTGACTCCATGGACTGTAGCCTACCACGCTCCTCCATCCATGGGATTATCCAGGCAAGAGTACTGGAGTGGGTTGCCAATTCCTTCTCCAGAGGATCCTCCCGACCCAGGGATCGAACCGGGGTCTCCCGCACTGTAGGCAGACGCTTTACTGTCTGAGCTACCAGGGAAGCCCTAAAAATTTCGATGTATTCTAGTTAACTTTCACTATTTGTTGCCTATGCATTTAGTATCATACCCAGGAAATTACTGTCAAATATAGTGTGAAACATATTATACCAGTTTTTTTTTATGGTTTTAAGTCTTATGCTTTGGGTCTTTAATCAATTTTGAATTAATTTTTATTTATGGCACAAGGTAAGGGTCCAACTTCATTCTTTGGTTACGTATATCCAGTTTTCCCAAAACCATTTGTTGAAGAAACTGTTCTTTCCCCATTGCATGGTCTTGACAACTCTGTCAACATTTAACCGTTTATGTCAGGTGTCCTGTGTGGGCTCTGTAATATGTGGGGCTCTCTGTTCTGTTCCGTATATATACTTCTGTCTTTATGCCAATAACACAGTTTCAGTTACTGTACCTTTGTTTTCAAGTCAGAAAGTCTGATTCCTCCAGCTTTGTTGTTTTTTAAGGTTAATTTGACTGCTCATGGTACCCTTGAGATTCTTTACATTTTAGGATCATTTTTCCTATTTCTGCAAAAGATGCAGCTGGGATTTTGATAGGGATCGCATTAAGTCAGTAGGCTGTTTTGGGTAGCATGGATAACAATTTTAGATTCTCCAATCCATGAGCATGGGATATCTTTACACTTACTTGCCTTCTTTAATTTCTCTTAACAATGTTTTGTAGTTTTCAGTGTACAAGGTTTTGCCTCTTTGGTTAAGTTTAATCCTAAAGTATTTTATTCTTTGTGATGCCATTATAAACAAAAATGTTTTCATAACTACCTTTTCAGATTGTCAATGTACAGAAACTCAACTGATTTTATTGTGTTGATTTTGCATCTTGCTACTTTGCTAAATTTGTTCATTAGCTGTAAGTTTTTGTATGTGGAATTTTTAGGCTTTCTACATATAAGATCACATCATCTGTAAAGAGAGAAAACATAACATCTTTCTTTCCAATTTGAGTATCTTTAATCTTCATCTTGTTTAACTGCTTTGGTTAAGATTTACAGTATTATGTTGAATGCTGGGGGCAAAAGCAAACATTACTGTCTTATTCCTGATCTTACAGGAAAAGCTCTCAGTTTTTAACTACAGAAGATCCCCTGGAGAAGGAAATGGCAATCTACTTCAGTATTCTTGCCTGGAGAATTCATGGACAGAGAAGCCTCGTGGGCTACAACCCATGGGCTGGACACAACTGAGTGACTAACACTTTTTCTTCTTTTTATGATGTTCACTGAGGAAAGAAGAGAAACAAAAGGCAAAGAAGAAAGAGAAAGATATACCCAACTGAATGCAGAGTTCCAGAGAATAGTGATGAGATGAGGACTGCTTCAATGAAGGATGCAAAAAAAGAGGAAAACAATAGAATGGGAAAGACTTGAGATCTCTTCAAGAAAATTAGAGATACCAAGGGAATATTTCATGCAAGGATGAGCCTAAAGGCAAGGACCTAAAAGAACAGAAGAGATAAAGAAGAGGTGGCAAGAATACAAAGAAGAACTCTACAAAAAAAGATCTTAGTGATTCAGATAACTAAGATGGTAGAGTCATTAACCTAGAGCCAGACATCCTGGAGTGTGAAGTCAAGTGGGCCTTAGGAAGCATTACTACGAACAAAGCTAGTGGAGGTGATGGAATTCTAGCTGAGCTTTTAAAATTCTAAAAGATGATGCTGTTAAAGTGCTACACTCAGTATGTCAGCAAATTTGGAAAACTCAGCAGTGGCCCAGGATTGGAAGATCAGTTTTTATTCCAATTACAAAGATAGGCAATGCCAAAGAATGTTCATACTACCATACAATTGGGCTCATTTCACATGCCTGCAAGGTTATGCTCAAAATTCTTCAAGCTAGGCTTCAGCAGCACATGATCTGAGAACTTTCAGATGTACAAGCTGGATTTAGAAAAGGCAGAGGAACCAGCGATCAAATCGCCAACATCCACTGAAAAAGCAAGAGAGTTCCAGAAAAACATCTACTTTTGCATTATTGACTACGCTAAAGCCTTTGACTGTGTGGATCACTACAAACTGGAAAATTCTTAAAGAGATGGGAATACCAGACCACCTTATCTGCCACCTGAGAAACCTGTATACAGATCAAGAAGCAACAGTTAGAGCTGGACAGGGACTAACAGATTGGTTCAAACTTGGGAAAAGAGTATGTCAAGGTTGTATACTGTCACCCTGCTTATTTAACTTATATGTAGAGTAAGTACATCATGAGAAATGCTCAGCTAGATGAATTTCAAGCTGGACTCAAGACTGCTGGGAGAAATATCAACCTCTGATATACAGATGATACCACTCTAATGGCAGAAAACAAAGAGGAACTAAACAGCCTCTTGATGAAGGTGAAAAACAGTGAAAATGCTGGCTTTAAAACTCAACATTAAAAAAACTAAGATCATGGCATCCAGTCCCAGCACTTCATGGCAAACAGACAGGGAAAAAGTGGAAATAGTGGCAGATTTTATTTTGTTTGGCTCCAGAGACACTGTGGACGGTGACTGTAGCCACAAAATTAAGACACTTGCTCCTTGGAAGAAAAGCTATGACAAACCTAGGCAGTGTATTAAAAAGCAAAGCCATCACTTTGCTGACAAAAGTCCATATAGTCAAAGCTATGGCTCTTCAGGGGTCATCATGTACGGATGTGAGAGCTGGACCTAAAGAAGGCTGAGAGCTGAAGAACTGTGGTGCTGGAGAAGTCTCTTGAGACCCTTGGACAGCAAGGAGATCAAACTAGTCAATACTAAAGGAAATCAACCCTGAATATTCATTGGAAGGACTGAAGCGCCAATACTTTGGCCACCTGATGTGAAGAGTGGACCCACTAGAAAAATAACCTAATGCTGGAAAAGACTGAAGGCAGGAGGAGAAGGAAGTGACAGAGAGTTGTATGGCATCACCCGACTCAATGTGAAGGACAGGGAAGCCTCATGTGCTACAATGAGGTCGCAAAGAGTAGCACACGACTTAGCGACTGAACGATAACAGATGATGTCCACTGTGGGTTTTTCTAACATGGCTTTTATTATGCTTAGTAGTTTCCTTCTATGGAGAAGGCAATGGCACCCCACTCTAGTACTCTTGCCTGGAATATCCCATGGACGGAGGAGCCTGGTAGGCTGCAGTCCATGGGGTCGCTGAGGGTTGGACACGACTGAGCGACTTCACTTTCACTTTTCACTTGCCTGCATTGGAGAAGGAAATGGCAACTCACTCCAGTGTTCTTGCCTGGAGAACCCCAGGGACGGGGGAGCCTGGTGGGCTGCCGTCTATGGGGTCGAACAGAGTCGGACATGACTGAAGTGACTTAGCAGCAGTTTCCTTCTAACTCTATTTTCTATCATGAAAAGTGTTAAATCTTGTCTAGTGCTTTTTCTGCATCAACACTGATGATCATGTGGTTTTCTTCTTTGTCCTGTCAATGTGATGCATTACATTCATCAATTTTTATATGTTAAGCCATCTGTGTATTTCAGAAACAAATCCTATTTGGTCATGGTGTGTAATCCAGTTGATGCACCACTGAATTCTGTTTGATAGTTATTTTGTTGAGGGTATTTACATTAATATACATTAAACATATTGGTCTGTAGTCTTCTTTTCTTATAGCACCTTTATTTAGCTTTGGACTCAGGGAAATGTTTCCCTCACAGAATTAGTTAGAAATGCTCCCTCCTCTATTTTGGGGAAGAGTTTGAGGAGAACTGGTATAAATTCTTCTTTAAATGTTTGGTAAACTTCACCAGTGAAGCCATCTGGTCCAGGGCTTTGGTGGAGCTGGAGGAGCAGGGGATATTGATTACTAATTCAATTTCCTTATTAGTTCCAGGGTTCTTCAGATCTTCTATTTCTTCCTGGTTCAATCTCAGTGGGTTGTAAACATAAAGGATTTTAACTATGGCTCTCTGACCTGGCCTGCATTAGAAGCTAGTATCTCACACTAAAGATACAGAAAAAGAGTTAAGCACAATCACAGCAGAAACAAGGGGGAAAAAAAATACTATTAAGGGACTTTTCTGGTGGCACACTGGAAAAGAATCCACCTGCCAATGCAGGGGACATGAGTTTGATCCCTGGTCCAAGAAGATTCCACATGCCATGGAACAACTAGAGCCCTCACACCACAACCACTGAGTGCGCAGGCCACAATTACTGAAGCCTGTGTGCTCTAGGGCTCACAGCCACAACTACCGAAGTCCATGTGCCTAGAGCCTGTGTTCTGCAGCACAGAAGCCACCGCAATGAGAAGTCAATGCACCAAGTGAAGAGCAGCCCTCAACCACTGCAAGAAAACAAAGTCTGTGCACAGCAACAAAGACCCAGTGCAACCAAAAATAAAATAATTAAAAAAAGAAGACTACTACTAAAAAGTATTTTCCAAAAGGTTTTGGAAACAATTGGATCTGATAATATTAGGGAAAGGAGTCAAAAAAGGAAAAATGTAGCATTTCTTTATCACTTATACTTTTTATTGTTTTGGCTTCACTGGGTCTCTGCTGCTGCACACAGGTTTTCTCTAGCTGCGGCGAGCAGGAGCTACTCTCTAATTGCAGTGTGCAGGCCTCTCATTGTGGTCCCTTCTCTTGTTGTGGAGTATGAGCTCTGGATCCACAGGCTTCAGCAGTAATTGTGGGTCATGGGCTCTAGAGCACAGGCTCAATAGTCGTGGCACACGGGCTTAGTTGCCAAACACCATGAGGGATCGTAGTTTCAGGACCAGGGATCAAACCTGTGTTCCCTGCATTAGCATGCAGATTCTTAACCTCTGGAACACCACGGAAGTCCCATATCACTTATGTTTTTAAGTGAGAGCACAAAAATAATAATCACATACAATAATCACATAGTAAGTCCAAGAGACAAGTTGCAGGAAAATGTATATAATATGAATATATCTGTGTTAACAGAAAAAAATTGTGATTTAGCTGATTAGTTGTTAAATATGTAAATAAATTCATACCTATTTAGTCCTTCACCCACAGGTGGTTTTTGGTTATCATCTAAGTAGACAATCACTTCTTTCCTTCGGATATGTACAATGTCATCTAAATTTAGATTTGTCAAATTCACATCTCCTTCAAAATAGATCGAACCATAACCTATAAATCAGAGCAAAGAGTTAGAAACTCGTCCTATATAGAGGGCAAATACCCACTTTATACTTCCAGTGAAGGACCAAGCAGCTTTAAACATTTATCAATATTTTAAATCACCCAGCAATTCCTTGAATGAGCTATTTCATTTGTAATATTAGGTGACATCAAATACACTGTTACCTGGCTTAACATATGCATTTTTATAGTACTTATGTTATCCTCAAAGAAGCTGTTTAAAATCTCCTCCCAAGTATCTGTATGTGTGCGTGCATGCGTGTTAAGTTGCTTTAGTGTGTCTGACTCTGTGAGACCCTATGGACTACAGCCTGCCAGGCTCCTCTGTCCATGGGATTCTCCAGGTAAGAATACTGGAGTGGGTTGCCATGTCCTCTCTCCAAGGAATCTTTCCAACCCAGGGATCCAACTCGCCTCTCTGAGAACTCCTGCCCTGGGGGATGGGTTCTTTACCACTAGTACCACCTGGGAAGCCCTAAGTATCTGTATGGCTCCTATATAAGCAACCCTTGGCACCTAGCCTATAGTATGAATTGAAATACTTGAGCTCTTCTTTTAATACAATACAACAAGATGAGATCTTTCTTCCCCAAGAAAATTTTATCTATAATAACTTAATAATATGAAACAACCTAATTATTACCAATCTCATTAATTTTGTCACTTAGGATTTGCTCTTACAGTATTTTAATTGTAGAAAATTGCAATGGGCCAAATACTTGCCAGAGAGTATTAAAAAGTTTTAGTCTTTTTGTTACTTGTTAATCAAAGTGTCCATTCAGGCCAAGGTGGTCCTGCTGCTGCTGCTAAGTTGCTTCAGTCCTGTCTGACTCTGTGCGATCCCATAGACAGCAGCCCACCAGGCTCCCCTGTCCCTGGGATTCTCCAGGCAAGAACACTGGAGTGGGTTGCCATTTCCTTCTCCAATGCATGAAAGTGAAAAGTGAAAGTGAAGTTGCTCAGTTTGTGCTGTCACTGCTGAGGGCAGGATTAGATCCCTGCTTGGGGAACTAAGATCCTACAAGTCACATGTTGTGGCTAAAAAAAAAAAAAAAAAAAACTAGGAGAAACTAAATTTGTCATATTTATATAATGCAATGCTACATGGTAATAAAAAAGAACCAAATGCTGATAAATATACATCATGGATAAAATCTCATGTCCAACTCTTTGCGGCCCCATGGACTGCAGCCTACCAGACTCCTGCATCCATGAGATTTTCCAGGCAAGAGTACTGGAGTGGGGTGCCATCACCTTTTCCGCAAGGTGGTCCAAATGTAGGTAAAAAACAAATTTAGCTATCAAGCACTTCCTTCACTTAATTACAAAGACAAGGTACAGATTTCTGGCTTATACACTACTAACTCTTAAATTCAGACTCACCTTTACGACCAATAGTGAAGTCAGAGACAATGCATTCTCCTTTTTCATTGGTAATTTTAGCAAGGTCATCCATGGATGGAATAGTATAGTAGCCAACCTTAGTGAGAACAATGCCTACGAAAAAAGAAACCAAAAATATAGTACTGGTTGTGAATGACATTGGTTAGAGCAATTTTCAGCAATATTCATTTCACTTTTTCATTGTAAAAAAAATTTTTTGAGTGGATAATTTTAAAAATTACCTGATAGAATCAGTAAATAAATTACTATATAAAAAGAAAATATATTGGAATAAAGCATTTTTCCAAACTGGTTTTCTTTTCTGCTCACCCCTGATCCCAGCTGATCTTTTAAGAAACACCATTCCTAAGAGTAACCAAGTATTAAAAAAAATCAAGGACTTAAAAAAACCTACTTACATAGTTAAGTAAGTTTGGAAAACATACATGTGACAGTATATTACACATTCTTAAAACTCACGGAAATCAAGATGAAATACCCTGCATAAGAAAGTCACGCAGTTAAATGGAAACTTAAAGGTCTACATTAATGTTATTTTAAAAAGTACTAACTAGGTAGACAGCAGAAGAAATTGAAGAAAATACAGCATGAGTATGCTTGCTCTAACCACTCCTGTTCCATTAACAGGCAGAGATCAGGCTAACTTGCTTTCTGAGAAAGGCCCATACAAGAATTTAAGGCCCATATATGATTAAATTAGTCTCCAGCAATGCCCACTCAATATGCTTAAGTTTTAGATGGTTGTTAGAGTGTTCTTGAGACTGGAATTCTAAATTGGGAGGCAACAAAGAAGGTCAGTGAAAAAACTAGAAACAATTTTTAAAAATCTTGACAGTATTTAAGATGTAGTATCATAATGAACTCATGTAGGTGTCTAAATACAAACACAGATAACACAGGACTCTTAATGTTAAAGAATAAAGTTGTTTCTTTAGTGTACCATGTGACCAGAAGATATATATGAAGACAATAAGATAATTAGACATAGAGAAAGTTTATAGACACATTAATATATACTGCAAAATAACCCCAAAAGTTCACTAAGAGAATGGAGAAACTAAATTTGTCATATTTATATAATGCAATGCTACATGGTAATAAAAAAGAACCAAATGCTGATAAATATACATCATGGATAAAATCTCATAAGAAAATGCACCTGCCAATGCAGGGGACACAGGTTTGATCCCTGGTCTTGGAAGATCCCGCATGCTTCAGGGCAACTAAGCCTGTGCACCACAGCTACTGTGTGCCACAACGACTGAAGCCAGCATGCCTTAGAGCCTGTGCTCGCCAAGAAGAGAAGCACCACAATGAGAAGCCTGTGCAGCCATCACAACTAGAGAGTACCTCCAGCTTGCTGCAACTAGAGAAAGCCTGTGTGCAACAAGACAACCCAGTGCAGCCAAAAATAAGTAAATGATTAAATTTTTTAAATGTTTTTTTAAAATATATTAAAAAAAAAAAAAAAAAGACAGGAAAGGGAATTCCCTGGCAGTCCAGTGGTTAGGACTCTGTGCTGTCACTGCTGAGGGCAGGATTAGATCCCTGCTTGGGGAACTAAGATCCTACAAGTCACATGTTGTGGCTAAAATATAAATTAAAAAAAAAAAAAAAAACTAGGAAGAACTAATCTATGTAACAGAAACCAGACTATGGTTGATTTCTGGAGATGGGAACACAAAGGAACTTCCAGGGTTAAAGAAATATTCTCTCTTGAGTGTATGTGTTTGTATATGTATATATGAATATACATATATATATATGTCTAAATTTATTGAAATGAACACTTAAGACCTATATACTTCACTATATGTAAACTGTATCTCAGTTAAAAGGGGAAGGGGAAATATAATGATATCGTCAAAACCCAAATAAGGTTAAGTCAGCAGAGAAAAAAGGCAAACTTTAAGCATCCCATCAAGATACTTCAATCCTGCAGTTTATCTATAACCCAGATTAGCTGGCATAAACTAGTCAGTTCATTGTTGGGGACAAAAAAGAAAAAGACAGAACTAAAGTGATAATAACCAAACAACCATTAACATTTGAATGCCTACTCTAGTCTGGCATTATGGTCTGTATATTTCAATTCAAATCTCAAAAATCGCGTAAGTAACTACTGCTATAATTTTAATTAAAAAATGAATAAGCAACTTATGTGAATTTATGAAGTTAGAAGAAGTTTTAAGGATAGTCCCTCTTGCTACAAAACTTGGAGTATTTAAACGATGTGAATTCCAAATCAACCAAAGCATTAGTGACAAATGTTCAAATGTTAACTTTCATAAAAATGCAATAAAAAATATTTACAAGTTCAGCTAGCTAACTTCTATTACGATGAAATTATGTGATCAATAAGAGGTCTCAAATGACTGGTAAGAGATCTGAATCTGACCTGCCGGATGTATATGGTAAGTATTATTTTCGATTTCTTCTCGGTCATCCTGCAGTGACTCCTCATGAAAAGAGGTCTCTTCACTGCTTCCTTCCAGTCCATTTCGCAAGGCAGCACGCATGTTTAATGCAACGATGGTATCATCTACACTGTTGCTGCTGTTATGTTTATTTCCAGCACTTTCTGGGGTTTGAGGAATGGGTTTGGCAATAGGGTTAGTATAAAAACGTGACACAAGAGATTCATCTTCATCCTGCTGATGATTCTCATCCACTGATTTGTTCAGAAAACTGAATCTGAAAAGAGAGAAAGTAAACAAATACTGTTTTAGCCCCCTTGTAGTAAAACAGCAACAATCAATCATTATTAGGCCTTCATTAGTATCTGACACTGTTCTATGTAATTCCATGTATTAAAAATTCACTTAATACTTAAAGTAATCTTATAAAATAAGCTGCTATCATTCTCTGTATTTTACAGAAAACTCAGACACAGAAAATAACTTGTCAAGGTCACAAAGCTATAAGTGCTAGTTAGCACTGTAACCCATGAAGACTGAATGTAGATTCCATGACTTTAACTGATCTATTTTAATGAGTGAATGAATCTGAGTGTCGCAATTTTTAGCTTAAAGAGGGGAGGGAGTCTACTATGTGGGGGTCAAATTATCAGTAGTGAATGTCATAATATAAAACTGAAAAAATTAAATTTTTAATATTATAATCAATAGAGTATTAGAAAATGCTACATTATTGAAAAATCAAACTAAAATTTTATCCAAAGAGGAAAAAATAGGAGTGCAAAGACATATATACAAGGATTTTTCACTGAGGCGTTATTTTGAATACAGGAACACCAACATAATCTAAATATCCTCTAAAAGAGAACTGACTGAATTATCTTACATTCATAATAATGGTTATAGAGTCACTTAAAAAGAGGCAGGTTAGCCATATCATGTTGATAGTAAATGGCTACAGAATATCATTTCATGCATAATCACTATAATATTTAAGAATGTACTCAATAAATAAATTTCTAAACCATTAGAAAATATGCTGAACTACTAAGGATTACTGTATATACTTGTACTTTCTCCTTTATATATTTCTGTACTGCTTTGAGGGGGGTGTTGGTTATAGTTGTTGTATATCACTTTAATAACTATCACAAACAAAATCTTATTTTAAGAGGGATAAGGGGATGTCACATGCATGCTAACCCTGTCCAAAACGACATACATGGATACCAAAAAAGTTTTGCAGAACTGAATCAGAAAAAATATAATTTTAGTGTCTATGGTACTCAAGAAGTAAATTCAAGACATAACTTCTAGGTGCTCATATGCTGTTGTACTTCCAACTTCATAAAATTTCTTGAATGAATAAATACTAAGCTCCAAATCTCTTCTAAATGAGAACAAGGCTCTGGACCAGAAATAACCCAAAAGAGCGTTCAGTTTACCTCTCTCCATTTTCTGGATAATCAGATGGTGAAGCTAGATCTTCTGAATCACGATTAACAGGAGAGAATAGACTGCTATTGTTAAGGTTTTTCAAAACCAACTTCTTAATGCTCTTCCTATAAACAGAGATTAAAAAAAAAAAAAAAGAACTCAGGCACACAAAATTACACTAAAGACTATCTTAAAACCTCAAGTGGGAAGGGGAATTCTTTTTCAACTCATGTGCACCTAAAACTGATCTAACAAGTTCAGTTCACCAACTCAGCTCATAAATAACTAGAACGTAAGGTCTCAAATATACTACACTCTGGTATTTAGAAGAATAAGCTAATAAAGCACATCAAAATCAAGTAAGAAATATGCTTCAAAATACTCGCTCATAAATAACTAGAACGTAAGGTCTCAAATATACTACACTCTGGTATTTAGAAGAATAAGCTAATAAAGCACATCAAAATCAAGTAAGAAATATGCTTCAAAATACTCTTCCTTTGCTGAACTCTGTAAGAATTTGTCTAGACACTAGTTTACTCCCCACACTGTCATGCATTTCAATTATTTTTCTACATGCCTTTTTTCTCTTTAAAAAACACTAAAAAAATTTTTTTGGCAGTCAGGATTTATGACTGCTCCTGCTTAGAAATTGGCAAGTTGTTTAGAAAGAAGACTGTGATTTGACTCTTTTGTGATCCCATGGACTGTAGCCCAACAGGATCCTCTGTCCATGGGATTTCCCAGGCAAGAATACCGGCCTGGGTTGCCATTTTCTTTTCCAGGGGATCTTCCCGACCCAGGGAGCAAACCCATGTCTCCTGTTGGCAGGTGGATTCTTTACCACTGAACCACCAGGGAAGCCACTGAAGGAAGACATGTTTAAATGAGAATGTTTTCTTTAAAACAAGACAAGAGAGAGGGGTAAAACCCTCTGCTATCCAATGATGTAAATGACCATGAATATCTAAAACATTCAAATTTGTGTACAACAGGTTTTACTTAAAGCAAGAACCTCTATAGTATACCAGCTTTAAGTAGAAAAAACATATAAAATGATCTTAATCAACCTCCACTTAAAAAGTCACTGAATTAACTAATATACTCCATTCCATCTTTTTAAAGAAAAAACCAACCACTGGGAATTCCCTGGGGGTCCAGTGATTACACTGTGCTTCCAGTGCATGGATTCAATTTTTGGTTGAGGAACTAGCTCCATAATGCTGTGTGGTATGGCCAACAAAACAAAACAAAACACATTGTGGTGTTTGTTCCTTACTTATGTATGCTAGGCATACTCCTCACTGTAATGGTGCTATTAAATAAATATTAAGTAAGCCAATGAAAGAGGCAATTGACAACAAAAAATTATTACTTTCATGAAAAATAAAACTTGCCCTTCTATTGATGGTAGACTAAGTAATGAGGATTAATTTTCCTAGGGAGGATCACCAGAAAACTCAGAACTCTTTCCAGGCATGAAGAGCCAACAAGATGGTAAAAGATGGCAGTACCAGTAATTTGAGGGGACAGTGGCACAGGGAAGTATCCTGTACTTGGGGTTGCCTTTCTCCTGGAGACTTTTCTGATCCCAAGGGCAAGGCTAAGAGGCTGATAGTGAACTTGACAGTCTTGTGGGACTAGAAAGACAGAGATTAGAATCTAGAGCCACACAAGGTGTGAAGCTCAGCTTTGACTCATCTCAGTAAGCACCTGTCATTAAAAAAACTCTTAAGACCAATAGCAGCATCCTTGAACTCATTACTGTCAGTTTTCTTCAAAGAAGATAAACGGCCAATAAGCACATAAGATATGCAACATCATAAAGGGGATGCAAATTACAAGGATGAAGCACCACTTCATCCCCACTAGGATGACTGTTATAAGCTGACAGACAAACCAGAAAACAAGTGCTGACAAGGGAATGGAGAAAATGAAAACAATGCGCATTGCTGGAGGTAATGTAAAATGGTGCAGCTGCTGTGGGAAACAGGCAGTTCTTTAAAGGGTTAAGTACAGGGACTTCCCTGGTGGTCCAGTGGTTAAGAATCTGCCTTGCAATGCAAGGGACACAGGTTCGAGAATCACTGGTCGGGGAAGATGCCACATGCCACAGAGCAATTAAGCCTGTGCACTACAACTACTAAAGCCCGAGAACACTAGAGCCTATGGTTTGCAACAAGAGAAGCCACTGCATTAAGAAGCCTGAGTACCACAACTAGAGGGTAGCCCCCAATCTCCCCAACTAGAGAAACCCTACTCACAGCAATGAAGACTCAGTGCAACCAATAAATAAAATTCTATTTAAAAAAAAGGGGGGGGGTTAAGTACAGAATTAATGTATGACCAAACAATTTCAGTCCTAGGTATATACCCGAAAGAACTGAAACCAGGGACTCTTTACTTGTACATAAACATTCATAGTAGCACTATTCACACAGCTAAAAGGTGGAAACAACCCAAGTGTCCATCAATAGATGGAACGGATAAACAAAATGTGGGATAATCATATGGTGGACTATTATTCAGCCTTAAAAAAGAATGAAGTTCTGATACATGCTACAACTTAAAAGTGAAAAAAGTAAAGAACCGTTAAAACATTATGCCAAGTAAAATAATCCAAACATGAAAGAATAAATTCTGCATGATTCCCTGTACATGTAGTATCTAAAATAGGCAAATTCTTACAGACAGAAAGTAATACAGAGGTTAAAAGGGACTGGAGGAAGAAGAAAATAGAGAATTATTGCATGGCAGTAAGTTCTGGAAATACTAGTGGTGGTTGTTATACAATATTCTAAAAATACTTAACATCACTGAATTGTACTTGACAGAATACATATTTTACTATTTAAACCATTTTCATGTATATCTTACCACAATAAAGCTGAACTATTAATAAAAGGGAAACTTACATCTCTAAGGCATGTATTTGGAAAGGAGCAAAGTTAAAAATAAAAAGTGAGCATTGATTTAAATAAAGGACAGAAAACAAATACCAATAAAAGGGGGGCATTAAAAATAAAATTAAACATTAGTGAAAATATGATAAATTAAAATTAATGAAAAAGGAACACAGACTAGAGAGCATTAGTAATGCCAGAGGTTAGTTCTTTGAAATGTTAAATGAAACTGGCAGATCCCTGACCACACTGCTACAATGAGAAGGCACAAACCACCACGTCAGGAATGAACAGACATTCCTACAGATTCCACTAAAATAAAAAAGACAGTAAGGATATTTTTAAACAACGTTATGCCAATAACTTTGGAATTTTAATGAGCTGAAATGAATATTATAAGAACATCAAAAGTGACACAAGAAATGAAAAAGCTTAAGTTCTATAACTTTAAAGTCAACAATTGAAACACCTTACAGCAAACAGTATCTTCACCAGTATCCAACATTTAATGGGGGAGAGGAGAAGCTTATCTTACCCCAAGCCTGCCAGAAAAGAGGAAATGATCCAATTTGTTTGTGAGGTCAGCATAACTTTTATACCAAAACTGGGTAAGAAAATTTTAAGAAAGGAGCACCCAAGCCAATCTAAATCAGAAACACAGAAGGCAAAAAAAAAAAAAAAAAAAAAAAATCCTGGACAAATTTTTACACAGTGAATCCTACAAGCAAGTTACTGAACACTGTCAGGAACTTTGGAAAGGAATTAGGAGCCAACAAGAAAGAGTTCCTGTTGGCCAAAGAGAAAACAACCTCATCAGCACAAAAAATAACAGCTGCAATGGACAGAAACGCAACAAACAGGGGTGAGGTAGGTGGGGAGAGTGAAGATGGTTTAATTAAATGCTTCACACGAAGAACACATGACTAGAAGGCAAGGAACTTAAATACAGAACATAAAAACAGTGCCAGGCAAATGTGAAGAGGATGGGGGGCTAACTTAGTAAATACAAAACAGAATACCATTCGGTCAGGTCATGTTTCAAATAAACACTGACAAGAAAGCTGGAAAATAAAATTCTGTTTGAAAAAAATATATGTGTGTTTAAAACCATAAATATATCAAAACACTCCCCCTGCCTGACAGTTCTCCCAATTCATCTTCAATTTAAACAACATATCCTCAGACAAGCTTTCCTTCACTATTCTCTACTGGTCTCTTACAGTGGCAATCTCTACTTCCTTCTATAACCTGTCTCACTTGTGATTATTCTGTGTCAGCATCTCTCTTCCCCCAGACTGTGACAGAGGAATGTGTCTGGTTCACAGCTGTATCCCCAGAGCCCATCACACTTGTACACAGTAGTTTGTGATAAATGTGTGCTGAATAAAGGAATGAACAGAGGTATTAAAGAATATTTCTAACTCTGTCATTCAGAATAAAAAATATTATTGGCTTGTTCTATAGAAACTTCTCTGACTATGATGTAAAGGCAAAAGACATGACACCAGTAAGGTTCTCACACTTGTCAAGCTATCAGATTCATCTCTCAGAGCAAACCAAGTACAGTTCTAGTGCTGGCCATCAGAATTCTCTGCCATCTACATTTTTCACAGAACTAGAACAAAAAATTTCACAATTCATACAGAAACACAAAAGAGCCCGAATAGCCAAAGCAGTCTTCAGAAAGAAGAATGGAGCTGGAGGAATCAACCTTCCTGACTACAGATTATACTACAAAGCTACAGTCATCAAGACAGTATGGTACTGGCACAAAAACAGAGACAAAGACCAATGGAACAGGATAGAAAGCCCAGAAATAAACCCATGCATCTATGGGTACCTTATTTTTGACAAAGGATGCAAGAATACACAATGGGGCAAAGACATCCTCTTTAGTAAGTGGTACTGGGAAAACTGGACAGCTACATGTAAAATAATGAAATTAGAACACTTCTTAACACCATACACAAAGATAAACTCAAAATGGATTAAAGACCTGAAGACCAGAAACTATAAAACTCTTAGAGGAAAACATAGGCGGAACACTTGATGACATAAATCAAAGCAAGATCCTCTATGACCCACCTCCTAGAGTAAATAAAAAATAAAATAAAGCAAATAGATAGTGAAACAGTGGAAACAATGGCAGACTTTATTTTTTTGGGCTCCAAAATCACTGCAGATGGTGACTGCAGCCATGAAATTAAAAGACGCTTACTCCTTGGAAGGAAAGTTATGACCAAACTAGAACAGCATATGAAAAAGCAGAGACATTACTTTGCCAACAAAGGTCTGTCTAGTCAAGGCTATGGTTTTTCCAGTAGTCATGTATGGATGTGAGAGTTGGACTGCGAAGAAAGCTGAGCGCCAAAGAATTGATGCTTTTGAACTGTGGTATTGGAGAAGACTCTTTAGAGTCCCTTGGACTGCAAGGAGATCCAACTGGTCCATCCTAAAGGAAGTCAGTACTGAACATTCATTGGAAGAACTGATGCTGAAGCTGAAACTCCAATACTTTGGCCACCTGATGTGAAGAACTGATGACTCACTGGAAAAGACCCTGATTCTGGGAAAGCCTGAAGGCAGGAGAAGAAGGGGACGACAGAGGATGAGATGGTTGGATGGTATCATCGACGTGATGGACATGAGTTTGAGTAGGCTCCAGAAGTTGGTGATGGACAGGGAAGCCTAGCGTGCTGAAGTCCACGGGGTTGCAAAGAGTCAGACATGACTGAGCAACTGAACTGAACTGAACTGCAACAGTGAAGACAGTAGTAGATGTGCTTACAGAAGTAATGGAAGGCCAGTTCTTAGAGGGCACTATAAGCAACTTGGCTTTTATAGGCTAAAGTATGAACCATTACTGAGTTTTGGTCACAAGAGTGATGTGGTCTGTTTTACACTTCATAAGAATCACCATTAACTGTATTTCAGAACAGAATGCAAAGAAACAAGGATAAAAGCAGAAAGATTAGTTAGGAGAATACTGTAATATTCAATCAAGAGATGATGGTGCCCTGGATTAAGGTAATTAGTGGCAGTGAATGTGGTATGAATTGGTCAGATTCTGGATAATATTTGAGGGTAGAACAAAGATGTGCTAAAGGCTTAGATACCAGGTGTACGGTAAAAGTCAATGACGATTCCAAAAATTTTAGCCTGAGCAACTAGAGTGATAGAAACGCAATTACATGCAATAGGAAAGGCTTTGGGTGGAACAGCTTTGAAGGAGATAATCAAGAGTTTGTTCAACTTTGGACACATTAATTTTGAAATAAATGTAAGTGGAGATGTTGAGTATGGCTGGATATTGGATATAAGACTTTGAAGTTTGGGAGAGGTCTAGGCTGGAGATAAATGTTTGAGAATTAAGACATAAATCACTACAGATATTAAATCACTTTGGAAGTGAATAATGAGATCAAGAGTTGAGCCTAGGAATCAGGAAGAAGAGGGAAGAATCAGCAAGAGAGACAGGAGGAGCAACTAGTAAAGTAGGAGTAAAACTAGAAACATGACTGCAGCTGTGAAATTAAAAGACTCTTGCTCCTTGGAAGAAAAGCTATGACAAACCTAGACAGCATATTAAAAAGCAGAGACATTACTTTCCAGACAAAAGTCTGTATAGTCAGTTATGGTTTTTCCAGTAGTCATGTATGGATGTTAGAGCTGTACCATAAAGAAGGCTGAGCACGGAATAACTGATGCTTTCGAACTGTGGTGTTGGAAAAGACTTCAAAGAGTCCCCTGGACTGCAAGGAGAACACTCCTGAATATTCACTGCAGGACTGATACTGAAGCTGAAGCTCCAATACTTTGACCACCTGATGCAAAGAGCCAATTCACTGGAAAAGACCCTGATGCAGGAGGAGAAGGATATGACCAAGGAGGAGACAGTTGGATGGCATCACCGACTCAATGGACAGGAGTTTGAGCAAGTTCTGGGAGATGGTAAAGGATAGGGAAGCCTAGTGTGCTGCAGTCCATGGGTCACAAAGGGTTGGACACGACTGAGCAACTGAACAACAATAATAAAACTAGAGAAGTAAATCAAGGAGACGTGACAGGTGAACCGTGTACGTCTGAAATGTCTGCCTTTCCACTCCAATTCCTTCTATTTGTATATCATACTTGTAGATTATAAGACCTGGTGATATTGCCCTGAAAGTCGCTGATCTGATGACTGGACTAAACAAGGTGAACCTAAGCCCTTTTTATCTACTCTATACTAAACAATGTGTTAAATGCTGGGGACATAAACAGGAATAATACACAGTCCCTGCCTTCAAAATAATCCAATGATACTCTAAGAAATGTATAAAATTGGGCTTTCTGTTTCTTAAGCAGCAGTCCACTATACTCTTATGGGGACAAAAAGGAGTGACAATTTTTCATACTTTATTAACACTCATGACAAAACTACAAGAGATTAACTCTCATTTTACCCCCAAAGCCTTTAAAAAAAAAAAAAAGCTTTATGACTAGAAAAGTACTTGGTGTTTGAAAAAAGCCTGTGTGTGTGTATATGTATGTGTGTACATTATTTCTAGAAAAATAAACTTTGAAATGAAATGCCCTAAAATTACATCTCCAGATGACAACTATTGTTAATACTTTGGTATGTATTTTTCTTCAGTTTTCCCCCCATATATATATACCAACACTCTAATAAGGCATGTGTGTATACTTTATAATTTTTAATATTTACCAACTCTTCTATATACTTTCCTGTGTTCTGTTTATTATTTAATATCTGTATTATGAAAATTGAAACAAATGTGGGTGTGCATGTATATATTATATATATATAAAATACAGAAAGAGAGAGGTTTTTTCTTAACTAGTTTGGCCAATTTGAGTTGTAAAAAAATAGTATATTCTCGAATGGAGAGAGTAGCATGGAAACATATTCACTATCATACGTAAAACAGATAAACTCACTTGGGCATGAACGCTCCATTGGCTAAGGATGGTTCATCGTCATCCAGTCCATCAAAAAGATGTGACTTGGCTGTGCCTGTTGTTTGTAAAGCCTTTGGTCGGACTCTGGTGGCAGGGCGGGGTGTCAGTTTATAATGAGTAGGTGTAGTGAGAGCCTTCTGGGCTGCTGGATTTGTTGGTTTCAATCTCTGAAAAACAAAAAAAATCAAGGATAGCTCTAGTTTAACTCAAGTTTGGTACTGGCCCTAACACCACTAGCTTTCACATCTCAT
Organism: Oryx dammah; assembly: GCF_014754425.2. Lineage (NCBI taxonomy): Eukaryota > Metazoa > Chordata > Mammalia > Artiodactyla > Bovidae > Oryx > Oryx dammah. The sequence goes on along the minus strand of NW_024070201.1, from coordinate 49,174,173 downwards.
CTCTTCCATTCACCAACTAGATACCTTTTGGAGTCTCAGCTCCCAGAACACAAGGATTTCTCACCCAACTTTGTATGAATGTGTGCCTGCTAATTAAACTGCCTTTATTTCTCTACAACTAATTTTCATTCATCTCACCAACCCCATTTCAAATGGGTTTGTCTGACTTGTTCCAAAACGTAATCGAGACATTCCATTTGAAGTGCTTCACAAATCAAAATGTCTTAACAGAACATATTAATATACCTTGTGTATTTCTCTTCATCTTACAAAAGAGAGAAGCCTACAATTGTTTTGCTTTCTAAAACAAAGATAACAATATTTATGTTCATTTTAAGAAAATATAACATCAAAATTCTAAGCTTAATTATTTTAAATTATTTATTATTATTCATTTATTATTTAATTAAATAAAACATCTTCAAGAAAAACTGAGACACAGCCATAAACAACTTTTATGCAATATAAATCACTGAAAAATATACAGACATTAACTTAAAGAAACCCTGTGCCTCCTAATGCCTCTCTTTATCTCTTGGCAAGCATGAATCTACTGTCTCTATGGATCTGTGTATTCTAGACATTTTATATAAATGAAATCATTGTCTTTATATTTTGCTTAACTTAGCATTGTTTTCAAGATTCATTCACACTGTAGCATGTATTGTTAGTTCATTCCATTTTATGGCTGAAATGATATTCCATCACATAGATATACAACATTGTGTTTATCCATTCATCAGCTGATGCACTCTATTACTGCATATACTAAACTAAAGCTGGGTAAATTTAATAATGTACAAGTCTGATCGTCCTCACTAGATAACAAGCAAGCTCTTAGAGAAAATATTCTTGTTTATTTTCATTAGGTACCCTCAGTGCTGAACACAATGACTAGTCAGACATAAATGACTAAATAATACTGTATGCTGAGCAACTTATTTTAATTCTCAACACTGAATAGAATTACTATTGCTATTTTACAGATGAAATTAAGAGAGGCAAAAAGAGATGCCCAACATCTCACAGACTGTAAGTGGTAAAATAAGGATTAAATGGACCAAAGACTACTTTCAATGCCACACCACAGTAAGCAGAAGATCATTTCTAAAGCCTACGAGACTAAGACAATGCTATGTAGGTAGAAATCAGGAAAAAAAAATTTTGATTTGCCATTTAAGACATTAGGAAAAAAGAAAGACATTATGATGCGAGAGAAATCAGCCTCCAAGAATCTTAGTTTGCTCAACTATAAGAGTATATATCTGATTTATTTCAGGGCTCAGCCTTAAAAAGTCTCAGCCTTTGCCTCAGTCTAACACTCATTTTCACTGTCATGCTCCCTTCCAGATACAAAAATAGTTTTTTTTTGTACCCCTGGCCTACTGAAAAGCATAAATAATGTGTCTTAAAAACTTAATTACAAAACCAACACAAGATTGCAAAGCAACTGTCCTCCAATAAAAATTAAGTTAAAAAAAAAATTACTCCTAAGTTTTCCTACTCTGAGAACTGATTTTATTGAAACTTCCTTAAACTTACCTCTTCTTTCTTCTTAGGGTCTGACATGGGATTCCGGAAGAGAGGAGAGTCTCCGAAAGGTGAGTATGTCAGACTATTGATGTGCTGTTGGAGAACAGCCTGCTGGGCAGCAGAAGCATTTGGATCTGTCAAAGCTTTGTAAAAAAGGAAAGAAAAGGCAAGACGTCAGTCCAAGGATCCACTGCCTTAAATCAAGAGAACTCAAGTCTCCCTTCAAAATGTTCAGACTCACTCAGTAGCATTACTGGTAGAGAGCAGAGGAGCAAACTGTGAAGAAAATCAAACAATCTAAAAGATCAAAGATATGAGGAGCATTTCACAAGAAATAACACACATAAAATTTTACTGAGGTATTATTGCTAATAATCAAAGAAATGTAAACCACAACAACCTTGAAGACATTTTATACTACTTCATTATCAATGGCACAGCTGTATAAAAAGGGATACAGCATGATTTTCAGAAACACTGCAAATTGGTTTAATTGGTCTAAAAGAAACAATGACAGTACATAGAGCAAGTACTGTTTTTATATTTTTTAGCCTAATAATTTCAATCACGGAAATTTAACCCAAAGACAGAATTAAACTAGAAAGAAAATAAATGTTTGCAAGTGTTCACCGAACATTATCTGCAATAGTCAAGACTTGGAAACAACCTATGTCCGACATTAACACTTGCAAAAATCATGATTCATCAACATGATGGATTAAGTAGGTATTAAAAATGACAATATAGAAATAAGGTATCTTTGATTCAATAAGTAAAAAATTCCAGAATAAAAAATATTAAGTACACTGAGAACATAGAGGAAGAAAGAACACAGAGGAAGCAAACAAAAGTGAAAATGGCTGTATTTCGTCCTTATGAGAGACAGAAACAATGATCTACAATTGTACACAGTAAAAAGAAACCAGCAACAAGTAGTCCCACAACTATCTGCACTGTACCTTGACTGATCAAGAAACTTCTTTGCAAGATAAATATTTCAAAACCAAATACTGATAAAAAATAAAATCACAGTGATTCCATTTTTAGAAATAAAATACTTTTTTCTTTATAAACATTTAAAATAAGGCTAAACCCAAAATATGATAAAATAATTAATATAAAGGGGGTATCATAAACAAAAAGATTTTGAAAAATTTAAAACAGGGGGGAGAAAGATAAGAGTAGCACCAACAACAAACCTGGAACAGAAAATTAAAGTAAAATTAATGAAAAGGAGGTAGATCCACCTTAGTCAAATTGAGCTTTCTTAAAACTGGATGTATTCATTCAATACTAAAACACTGTATGCTGATGTATAAGGAGAGAGTACAAATTTGCTCAGGAGAGTGAAACCCAGGGGAGATGTCAATTTGAAGATCATAAATTGTCTGTGCTCAGAAAGTTCCTAAATCCAATTTCAGACTACTGCTGAGAAAAATATATAGGAAGTAGCTTTTGATACACAGGGCCACACAACAACATGATGTTTTTCTGTGGACTATACAACGAGACTGAAGAAAGCCTGAATACTTTTATTAAAGAACGCTAATATTCACTAAGCAGTTTGTCACCTGACAATCAATTATGTATTAAAATTTAAAAAAAAAAAAAAAAAACAAAAAAAACACTGATTAGGACCAGCATTTAACAAGTATAGGTCACCTTTCCTGGACATGCTCAAATAAAAACTTCCTCAACTAATCCAAACATAATTAGGAATGTGTGCAAGGATATCTTTATTTCTGTATGTTTAAATATAAAATCCACTCTATGTTAACCAGATTATTTCAAATACAGAAAAGAGCTGATTAGCAAAAATAAGAGAACAAGCAAACATAAGCATTAGTGAAGCTACCACTGATTGGTGTTATAGTCAGTTTTGGCCATAAAAGTTGAAAACATGAAATCACATCATGATCAAAGGATTAAAGAGATAGAAGGATTAAAAATCAAGTTTTCTGAGATCAGAAGAAATTGATACTTTAATTGAAAGAAAGTCAGTGGGGTTACCACAAAGAAGCTGTAGGAGACTGATCTTGCTTGGGTTTAGGAAGTAAAAGTAGAACCCCTCTAGGCTCCTCTGTCCATGGCATTTCCCAGGCAAGAATACTTAAGTAGGTTGCCATTTCCCACTCTAAAAGTAGAACCACTGAGTTGAAACTCTAAAAAGGCAGGTTTTGGTTTCTAAACAACCTGAACAATGTACTGGACTGACATGTAAAGAAGCCACCACAGCTGATGCTTTTAAGTAAGAGACTCCAACAAGCTCTAAAGCACCTTTCAGATCCTGTGATGTAAAAGATGTGCATTCTAAATCAATATACCTACATTTAAGTGGGCGGTAACACTACTATAAGTAACTACAATATCAAGTTCATGTCAGGAAGTTTTAACTGGCTTTGGGAAAAGATGGATTATTTAAAAACCAATCAAAAGCTATCTAAGTAAAAATAGCAGGTTACGATATTTGTGCTACCTCTTACTGAAATAAAAACTAAGGAAAAGAAATAAAACAAATATTTTTTATGATAAAACTGATTTTAATTTTTCATACAGAAATTAAGAGTTCTAATTAACCTCTAGTACCTTCACAGACCTAATTAAAATCTATGGTTACAACAAAGTAAATTATCTATATGACACATAAAGACAAAGAATAGGAAGGTGTAAATGAACGGATGAGAAAACATAACAAATGTCTAGGGAAAGAAGTGGACACAGAGATAAAGCAGAAGAAAGTAAACTGTATCTTGGATAATAGTCAAAATGAGGACTTTCTGCCCTAATCCCAGAAAGCTTAGTGATTTAAGAATACTACATTTGAGAAAGTGAGACTGTGAAAAAATAATCAATACAAAGTATATATACAAAACAACTACTCTACCCTGTCATCTTCCTAATCAGAATTTTAACGAAAAATTCCACCTAAGAACAGGATGCTTAAAAGAAGGAACTTTCAGAGAATGAGAAAAACAAAAATCCAAAAAGATGATTCAGAAGACAATAAAAAACCTTGTAGAAAGCAGAAACAAGAGTTTAAAAAAAAAATCAAACATTAGGACAGAAAAGGTCTGTGAATTCTCTGGCAGTCCAGTGGTTAGGACTCAGCACCCCCACTACTGGGGCCCACGTTTGAAACCTGTGGAACTAAGATGCCACAAGGCTCACAGTGTGGCCAAAAAAAAAAAAAAAAAGAAAAGAAAAGGTATAAGCAAATCACAGAAATTTCAGAACAAAGAGACAATCCTAAATGTTTGTGGGGGTGGGGGGAACAAGTTTCAGAAAGGCATGAAACTTACCAGTAACAGTTAATGCAAGAAATACAGTCAAAGTTCTGAGGGTGAATTACTTTCACGCCAGAGTTTCATAATAAGTATATGGAACAAATGAAGATGTTTTCAGAACTGTAAGCTGTCAAAGTTTATCTTTCATATAACTTTAACTTGAAGATACATTCCAGAAAATTTAGGAAATAAAGAGAAAAAACCTATATCCAAGACATATCAGTTTCCAGTGAGTAGACTTGAAGGGAATATCCCAGAGTAATGCTGAAGGCCTATTGCTCGTAAGGCCTAAGTTCATATTGCTACAAGACAGAGAGATCAAAGAATGAGGTAAAAGAATTCTGGTACCACCCTTAAGAATTTGGGACTAATGTAAAGTGATATGAGCGGCTAACACAAGGAAAAAAAAATGATTAGAAGTTCCAGGAGAAAGACATAGCTGTATGACAACAACTTATGTGGCTAAGTAGCAATGTTTTCATAGTTATAATAAAATGCTGTGTTCCTTTACAACTTTTATTCTTTCACCAAAGAAAAGAAAACCGTAAGTATTAGGAGAAAGTACTTTATTAATACAAAAATATAAAAAGGGCAAAGAAATGAGAGAAAAAGAAGGGTAAGGAAGGGTACTGTTAGCCTTACTTGTCACGGAGACTCAAGAAGTACTATCTCCTAGTTGACAGAGTAAGAAAAGTATGTAAGGACATGGCTTAAATTTGCAAAGGCTTCTCAAAATGTGATTCTGAGGATTATAAAACATGAGGATTAAAAAATAATAAATAAAACATGAGGATTATACCTCTCCTTCATCCATCTCAGTTACTCTGTATCTGCCAGGTGATATCAGTTTCTTATTTTTGGTAAAATATAATTTTCTTTAAAATAAGGTATTTAAGGGACTTCCCTGATAGTCTAGTGGTTAAGACTCTGAGCTTCCAATGCAAGGGATGCAAGTTCAAACCCTGGTCAGGGAACTATGATCCCACATGCCATGCTGCGTGGCCAAGAAAACAAAAAAATAAAGAAACAAATGGACAATTAAAAAAAAAAAAACCAAGATGTGTAAGTCACAAAGTAAGTTAATTTTAAGTTAGAAATAATAAAGTGGCAGGCAGACATCACAAAAACTGGGAAGGGATATTCAATGAATGAAATATGAAAAACTATGATATATAAAACTTAAGGAATTCAGTACACATAGATATACTGGGAGAAGTGAATAAAGAACAGAGGTTGATCAGTGAGTTACATTCTCATCTATCATTAACAAGTTAAATATATGTAGACTTAAGCAAAATACAGCAATATAAACATATCACTTACAGATATGAACTTATTTATACACCAGATCAATTAAAAGCTGCAACAAAAGTGGTTTCTTTGGGGGCATAAGCCTAGAAGTGAGAAAGCGGGCAAAACCAGGATCTATTGTTAACTCCTTCCACACTACATGATTGTTTAATGACTTGTATGTAAGTACAGCTTAAGGAAGGACAAAATAGGGTAGCATGGAAATTCAAGTCAGCAAGTTAAGTATTAGCAAGAAATAAACCGAGAAAAGCCTTCTAAAGTGACTGACACTTACCTACTGGGGCCTGGGGGGCTCCAAAGCCCAAAGTGGCTGTCGTTGTATTAAATCCAGGGGCCCCAAAGGCTCCTGTACCAAGGGGCCCTCCGAGCTTAGGTTGGTTGTTCCCAAACAAAGATGCCTGTCCAGCACCAAGAGCTATGGAGACAAGAGGAAAGAAAAAGTGCCACAGAGGATCCTTTGAATGTTATGTCAGAGGTGAGTTACTTAAAAATATAATACATTTGGAAACTTCAAAATAACCACTCATTGCAACAAAAAAAGCTAATACGGTAAATGCTACCTATATGCCAGGCAGTGCTGATTTAGATATGTCAGAGGCAAAATACTTAACCTCTCTGTGCTTCAGCTTCCTCAACTATAACATGAGATAATATATAGCTTAGATATTTATCCTAAGATTAAAATAATACACATATACTAAGCATTTAAGAATCTGGTAGAGACTAACATCCATTAAATATTAGCTACTATCATATCATTTAACCTTTACAAATCTGAAGTAAGAACTATTATCCCTATTTTCCAGAAGAGAAAATGGAAGGTTTAATAAATTAGTTCAAAGTCACAAATGTAGTAAGTGGTAAAACCAGAGTTCAAACCTCAATGCATCTGACAACCAGCCAGGGCTCCTAACTGCTAGTGTATAGTAAAAACAGATTTGTAAAGAATTTTTAAAATTGTCATTTCTCCTTAAATTTCAGCATCTACAAATCAAAACATTCAACTGAATCAATTAAAGCCTAATGAATCGTGTTTACGAACTGTGTTGTTGGTAGTGATTTTTTAAAGTGTAAAATGGGGAGAATTCAGTTTTTTAATAAGCTACTGGCATAAATTAAAGGTACTTTTCCACTAGCCTGCCACTCTCAAAAAAGTTATAGTTATTGGCAATTTGGAAGATCTGAAGTTCCTTTCAACATATCAATGCTTCCTGACAGAGATATGGTTTACCAGGAAAATCACCTCAACCATATATACTTGGGATATCAAAAATATCGAATGGAAACAGCTATGAGATGCAACCAGAAAAAAGGACAGGCAGTTTATACACAAAGAAGCATACAATATAAATTAATGAGGGTGACTCCAAAATGGACAAAACATTCCCTAACTGTTCAACCTCATTAATAATGTTAAGAAGATAACAATACAGCAATGGAATTATTTCATCTTTAAAAACCCAGTTTTGAAACAGGGAATAAGACTTAACCCATTAGAAACTGGTGAAAATCCGAAGAAAAACTAAAAATATATTATTCCTTCAAAGGACATAGCTTACAGCAAACATTTCAGGATTCTTTTTTTACCCCAGATAACAAACACCTCCTTAACCCTAAATAAAAGCTTACATAAAACCTGAATATATAAAATGGATAAAAATTTCTGTTCTAGATGGGTGTGTATTTGCATTAGCCCTGAAAGAAGAATCAGGAAACAGTCTAAATATCACTATTTCAGTAAAGCCTACAAAATAATAAAAATGCATAATTAAAGGACTTACACAAGTTGAGGGATACTCTGATGTGATGATGTCAATTTATGAAATGTGTCATATTCATGATTTGTTGTAGCAATCATAAGGAAGATATACTGGGGGCACCATGGTAACAGTGTTCTTAAAAACTTCAAGTATGCTCAAAGAATAAGTAAAAATATATTTCTTTGAGACCTTCTAATGAATGTCAGAATGTAATTATATATATCAGAATGTCAGAACATATTAGGTTTGGGTAGATTATTCTATATATCTCTGTCTAACAAACTTTACTAAATCTCACATAGCAGGAGAGAGGGTTTGATTCCTGGGTCGGGAAGATCCCCTGGAGAAGGCAATGGCAACTCACTCCACTATTCTTGCCTGGAGAATTCTATGGATAGAGGAGCCTGGCAGGCTACACTCCATGGGTTGCAAAGAGTCAGACACAACTGAGCAACTAAGACACACACACCCCCTTAAAATTATCACTACTTCATTGAAAATATTAAAAACTAAAACTCCTTAGTAATATTACTAAGCAATTACCAAGAAAATGGCATATTACTGACATCCCTGTGAAACAGTTACTATCCCTGTGAAACAAGAAACTGACCCACCCATAATTTAATGAGTATTCCTTAATCTGAGCACACTGGGAGAGAAAAAAAATTCATGTCCAAGAATACTATAACATTTTATACTGATTGGTCACTTAAATCTAAGTGTACAAAAAATTTATGTATTTGTACATTTAAGGTTTCTACAGCCTACTAGTCATGAAGTACCCAAAGGCCTAAGTTACATGAAAATGTACTTCTGTCGAAGCACGAGTTTGAAAATCTATCACTAAAAGCAAGAAGCTATATAAGAATACCCATTTAGCTAGTTGAGTTCAGTTGCTCAGTCATGTCCAACTCTTTGTGACCCCGTAAACTGCAGCACATCAGGCTTCCCTGTCCATCACCAAACTCCTGATGTTTGCTCAAACTTATGTCCATCAAGTCGGTGATGCCATCCAACCATCTCACCCTCTGTCATCCCCTTCTCCTCCTGCCTTCAATCTTTCCCAGCATCAGGGTCTTTTCCAAGGAGTCAGTTCTTCGCATCAGGTGGCCAAAGTATTGGAGTTTCAGCTTCAGGGTCAGTCCTTCCAAGGAATATTCAGGACTGATTTCCTTTCAGATGGGCTGGTTTTATCTCCTTGCAGTCCAAGGGACTCTCAAGAGTCTTCTCCAATACCACAGTTCAAAAGGATCAATTCTTCGGCACTCACCTTTCTTTATAGTCCAACTCTCACATCCATACATGACTACTGGAAAAACCACAGCTTTGACTAGACAGACCTTTGTCAGCAAAGTAATATCTCTGTTTTTTAATATGCTGTCTAGGCTGGTCACAGCTTTTCTTCCAAGGAGCAAGCATCTTTTAATTTCATGGCTGCAGTCACCATCTGCAGTGATTTTGGAGCCCCCCAAAATAAAGTCTCTTGCTGTTTCCATTGTTTCCCCATCTATTAGCCATGAAGTGATGGGACAGGAGGCCACGATCTTAGTTTTTTAAATGTTGAGTTTTAAACCAACTGTTTCACTCTCCTCTTTCACTTTCATCAAGAGGCTCTTTAGTTCTTCTTCACTTTCTGCCATAAGGGTGGTGTCATCTGCATATCTGAGGTTATTGATATTTCTCCTGGTAAGCTTGATTCCAGCTTACACTTCATCCAGCCCAGCATTTCACATGATATACTCAGCATATAAGTTAAATAAGCAGGGTGACAATATACAACCTTGATGTACTCCTGTCCCAATTTGGAACCAGTCTGTTGTTCCATGTCCAGTTTTAACTGTTGTTTCCTGACCTGCACACAGGCTTCTCAGGAGGCAGGTAAGGTAGTCTGGTATTCCCATCTCTTTAAGAATTTTCCACAATTTATTGTGATCCACACAGTCAAAGGCTTAATGTTTCCTTCAAACATGGGAAATGTTGGTAAAGAACATTTTCAACTGCTGATATGATAGCTGATAGCTCAGTTGTTAAAGAATCTGCCTGTAATGCAGGAGACCCCAGTTCGATTCCTGTGTCAGGAAGATCCGCTGGAGAAGGGATAGGCTACCCAGTCCAGTATTCTGGCCTGGAGAATTACATGGACTATAATATAGTCCATGGGGTTGCAAAGAGTCAGACACAACCGAGTAACTTTCGCTTTCCTTAAACCACAGTCCAAAGCTACAGTGTTATTCTAATTGTGATATCATGCAATGCAGAATTTACTAATGAGGGTACGCATACCTAATAGTATCTAGACACATTCCTCTCAAAGACAAAATCCTGCTTTAGAAGATGCAACCATCAAAGAATTTCAATAGTGTGTACTCAGTGATCACAACTCTTATTTCCCTACATCATCTACTGGTGCTATGATTAGGGGTGTAAAGTTCTTTATTGATTGTATTTGGTTTTTAGTTTCTATGGGCAAGGCATCAATTAGGACTATGTAACAGCAATGAAAATGAGATTCACTGTCTGTGAGGTTCAACTGTTCAAGGAAAACCAAATATATTCAAAAAAACAAAAAGACTGAGATATTACATTACTGTGGAACAGAAGACAACAACATCAAGAAAAGACTTATAGACCACTTTATAATCTTGTACTACAGAATAAAGTAGTGCAAATCATAGTCTGCAAGACCCAGAAACCAAAGTGCAGAGAATGACAACTTTTGACCACATAAAAATAAAACTGGTACTTTAAGATACCATAAACAAAATTAAATGATAAAGACAGAGTGGAAATATCTGGTAACAGACATTGGAGTAGCACCTTACCCAAGCTTAGGTTTACAGTTCATAAACTAGAGTCAAAACTACCTTGAAAAGGCCCACACCAAAGCTAATCTTTCCTCTGGGATTAGACAAGAACACTGATGTCAGAAGTTATATTCTGCTTAAGTTTAAGGAACACATTGTACAAAAACCCACAGATTTTTAGTTTTCATTTGTTGCAAAATATATGTTGTGGAATTTGAGTAAGTGCAAAAGCTCAAAAAGTTTTCCATACAACCAAAAAGATTTAATATCCACAATATATAAAACATTATCAACAGTAAACAAAGATCAAATATAAATAGAGAACTGAAAGATGCAAACAGCCAGTAAACATTCACAAAGGTATCCCTCACTGGTAATTAGCACAGTGCAAATTAGAACTACCACCTTTCACTATCATTCACACAAAGATGAAGAAAACAAACAATATGGAAAGGGTATGAAAAAGGGAGCATTTTTATAAAATATGAGCAAAAATGCAAACTGGCATTCTTTGTGGAAGGCAAATTAGGATTAGCAAGACTGACCAAAATTCAAAAATATGTATATCTTCTGACTAGAGTCAGATTCAATCCTAGAGTAACACTATCATACACAAAATTCTATAACACAGATCTTCACTAATGCACTGCTAATAAAATCAAATAATTCAAATGACCATCAATAAGAGAAAAGTCAAACAAATTATGGTATATATAACTACTCATGTGTTGTATGTGTGTATATATATGTATACAATGGAACACTTCATAGTTATTTTTAAAGAAGTGAGTTAGATCTACATATACCAACCCAAAGAAAAAATATATGCCCAAAATGTCATGGGAAATGAAAAAAAAATGAAACAAAGAATACAGAATAAAGAACCTGCTTTCAGTTTGAAACATTTTTGACCACAGCACATAATATGAAACACACTGAGACCCAAAACACACACATATATAAAACTAAAAGTTAAATCAATATTTAACCTTGCAATATACAATGATTTTTAAATTCTAGTTCATTTTAAAGAATGCTGGTTGCAATTAACTACATTAATATTATATCACCTGATATATCTCAGCCATTGGTTTAAAAAACACTGGTGTAGGACATGGCTTCAAGAATATCACAAAAATTGTATGCTGTACACATACAGCATACAAACATACATGTGTGTATATACATATATGAAAAGTGTATATAAAGAAGTCTGACAATATACATGCCAAACTTTCGATAGCTGTTACTTCACTATCGAAAAGGGTGGGCTTTTCATGTTACTTCTGTTACTGACTTTTTAAGATTTTATATCTTTTATTTTAAAAAGAAAACAAAGGGAAACAGTTCAGAGAGTACAAAATGAGGTTCTATTAAAAAGGAGATGACAGATAACTGGACAATAGAAGCAGAGACCACAGAAATAAATGGTTTGCAACTAAGTGACTCCCCATGGTGAGACGAACTAGGGAAGTAGACAAAACTATATGCTTAAATTACCCTGTAAGCACTTACTCATTTCATGACCATCACCCTCTCCAACTGTTTAAAAGAGCTGGGTAGGTAGAAGGAACAACGTCTTCAAAGGCATTGAAAAACAATTATCAATGGCAGAAATGGAGACAAAGGCTTGACATTTTAGCTCTATAACAAAGTGAGAAGAATGGAAAAGCATGCACAGACCTTGCAAAACCTCAATCTATATGTTAATTATTTCAGCATGTGCTCTTACTGCTGCATTATTATTAGGGTAATAAAGCTTACTTAACAGTTCAGGGTCTCAGGGACTTGTCATCATACTGACAGGTCTCACATTAAGTACTGAAAATCCCAGGGAGAACAGGACTATCAGAGAACATTTTGTAGAAAAGGAATTGAATATACAGCTTCTAAGATAAATGAGCTAGTGTTTTAAAGCCTGGTAAAGCATATGGGAGTGTTCTATAAATCCGTTTGTGAAAATGAAAATCTATAGGCCTCTTATTTTCATACATATGATGAAACAAAAGCCTTAAGTTCCAGCAGTTGGAAAGCCAAGTTGTATCACTTGCTGAGTCTCCTGGTACAATCCCTTACCTGTTCCAAATCCTGCGCCAAGCCCAGTTCCCAGAGTGCCAGGTCCTGGTTTACTTCCAAAAATACTATTCCCACTGGTATTTGTGCCGAATCCTAGGAGGACACAAGAGTGAGTAGACTGTACTTTAACACAATTCTCAATTTCCTATAGAAGGGAATTTAAAACAAAGCAGTCTGACTGTAAGTTTTGTATCCTTTTATTTTTTGACATTTAGAAATCCTAAATGGCAGACTAATTTAACTTAAAATTTTTTTTTGATAACCATAAATAGACCCCACAGTCTTCCTATTTACTTAATTACACTTTAGACTTAATTCAGTATAGGATAATACCCAGTATTAAAGCAAAGTGATTGTGCTTGAGCTTGGGGAACACTCCCTTTGTAAGACTCAAAGCCTCCACTGTTCTTTTTAAATTTAGTTAATTTATTTGGCTGCCTCAGGTCTCAGTTGTAGTTTGGCATGTGGGATTCTTAGTTCCCTGACCACAGATCAAACCCACATCCCTGGACCACGAGAAAAGTCCTCTCAAAGCCTCCATTCTATGCTTCATGCTTAATTAATAGAAGAAAAATAATTCCCTCAAATTTTCACTGAAAAATAAGACAGTCAACCAAGACACTTCACTGAACCTAAAGATTCTCGCTAAGTGAAGATTACCTATAAAAATCTCTACAGCAGGCTTTGTTTTGAACAGATGGACCCTGTATGGATAGTAATGTGTGGCTGTAATCACACATTGAGAAGCTTTAATGGTGTCAAATTCCATCAGCTTATAGGAGCACACAAAGACTCAGCCAGCTAACAGTAAAAAAAGATAATGAATAATATCTATGAATAACTTTGAGTTGAATTATTTCATTATCAGAGATGATGGAGAGTTGAACAAAACCATCCTTTCACTGTGACCCACTGTTTAAAGAAAATCCTGTGATTCCCTTCTAAAATCCACAGGTCTCCCCACAAAGACATGTACATATCAAACTACTGCTGCTATTATTTCTCCTTTGTTCACATATGTCCACACTTTCTGTGGTCCTTTTGGAGCTAAACATCAACAAAACAGCTAATGAACATACCATTAATTTCTTTTGATAAGAAGGAGAAACTAACCACTGGCCAGCAAAATCTGCTTGTGAAACATTGTGAAGTCTTTTATAAAGGTATCATGGAGGTGAACAAGTGTTTTGGAATATATATCAGTGTCACCAACTAAGAATATTTTACTGTGTCATGCCAGTTTTGAATTTACATCTGAATTAAAAATGCAAAGAAAAAAAGTTTAATTAAACAGTTAAAAACATATTTCTAATGTCATTTAAAAATCTAAGCAAGTAATCTGACATACTTCCAATATATTTAATTCATGCATTCATTAAATCTTTTCAATTGTCTTAATAGCTATGCCACAAAAATGGAGTACTGCCTGCTCAAGCACAATCAATTTTCTTTAAAGAAAAACAAAACAAAATAAAAAAAAAACAGAAAATGTACTGGAGATGTTCTTTGTTTTCCTGAGTTAAAATTTTACCAAAAAAGATCTTCCAGTCCCATAAACAGCAGAAAACAAGATACTCGTGAACTACCTCAAACCCACAGGAGGGAAATAAGTCCCAACTTACACTGTTTATACCACACATTTCCACAGATTCTCACTGACAAAGGTTTATCAACTCAGTTATTTCAAAACAACTTTAAGTTAAAATTAAGAACAATTAATCAACAATCAGTTAAGTTACAACAGAAGAGCCAAGAATATACAATGGAGAAAGGACAGTCTCTTCAACCAATGGCATTGGGAAAACTGGACAACCACACATAAAAGAATAAAACTGGACCATTATCTTATACCATAAACAAAATGGATTAAAGACCTGAACACAAGATCTGAAATCATAAAATTCCTAGAAGGAATCACAGGGGTAAGTTTCTTTGTATCTGTCTTGGTCATGATTTTTGGATCTAACACTAAAAGCAAAGGCAACAACAGAAAAATAAATAAGTGGGACTATAACTAAAAAGCTTCTGCACAGCAAAGGAAACTACAACAAAATGAAAAGGCAATCTACTGAATGGGAGAAAATATTTGCACATCATATATATGATAAGTGGCTAAAATTCAAACTACATAAAGAATTCACACAACTTAATGGCAAAAGACAATCCAATTTAAAAAAATGCAATGAGGACAGGAACAGACATCTTTCAAAATACTACATACAGATGACCAACAGGTACATGGAAAGATGCTTAACATAGGTAATCACCAGTGAAATGCAAATCAAAGCCACTGACATCACCTCACCGTTGTCAAAACGACTACCACCTAAAAAGACAACAAATAATAAGTGCTGGTAAGGAGAAGGAAATGGCAACCCACTCCAGTGTTCTTTCCTGGAGAATCCCAGGGATGGGGGAGCCTGGTAGGCTGCCATCTATGGAGTCGCACAGAGTCGGACACGACTGAAGTGACTTAGCAGCAGCAACAGTATTTAACTCTCAATATACTGACTGAAAGTGGAAGTTCTTTGTGTTGGGATTACTCAAGGACCTTGTTTGTTCTTCAGTATTTCTTTATAGCTTTAAATATTTTTAATAACAGCTTTATTGAGATGTAATTCACATACCAAAAAATTCATCCATTTAAAATGTACAGGTTACTGGTTTTTAGTATATCCACAAAGATATGCAAAATCACCACAACTGATTTTAGAACATTTTTGTTCTAAATTGGGGGTGGGGGGTGCTATCTGACCCAGTACAGTACCCATTAGCAGCCGCTCTTCATATCCCCTCAACACCCCCACTAACCTCAGGGCAAGGAGCAATCTATGTTGTGTCTCTATGGATTTGCCTATTCTGAACATTTTATATAAATGAAATCATACAGTTAAAAAAAATAAATAAGTGCTGGTGAGAATGTGGAGAAAAGGGGGACCCTTCCTACAATGTTGGTGGGAATGTATGGTGCAGCCATGATGGAGAACAGTATAGTATGGAAGGTTCTCAAAATATTAAAAATAGAACTACCATACAATTCAGCAATTCCACTCCTGGGTATATACCCAAAGAAAACGAAAACACTAATTTGAAAAGAAATATGTACCTCAATATTCACAGCAGCATTATTTACTCTAGCCAAGATATGGAAGCAACCTGAGTGCATATCAGTGGACGAATGGGTAAAGAAAACATGGTATATATGTGTAACAAAATGAAAACATGGTATATATGTGTAACAAAATACTGTTTAGCTACAAAATACAAAGAAGACTTTGCATCTGTGTAACATGGAGAGACCTTATGGGCATAATGCTATGTGAATTAAGCAAAGCAAAGAAAATCAAATATAAATAAGTGACACAAGACAAAGATAAGTGTTCTCACTTATTTGTGGAATCTTAAAAAACAAAATCACCACCAACAAAAATAAGCTCACTAATACAGAGAACAGATCAGTGGTTGCCAGAGGCAGAGGGAGGGTGATGGGCAAAATGGGTGAAGGAAAGTCAAAAGGGGCAAACTTAGAGCTATAAAATAACTCCTGGGATTTTAAGGCATAGCATGCTGACTATAGTTAAAAATACTGCACTGTATGTATATCTGAAAGTTGCTAACAGAGTAGGTATATATGGTTTTTCCAGCAGTCATGTATGGATGTGAGAGTTGGACTATAAAGAAAGCTGAGCGTCGAAGAATTGATGCTTTTGAACTGTGGTGTTGGAGAAGACTCTTGAGAGTCCCTTGGACTGCAGGGAGATTAAACCATCCTAAAGGAGCCCTAGATTTCCTAAAGGAAATCAGTCCTAAATATTCATTGGAAGGACTGATGCTGAAGCTGAAACTCCAATACTTCAGCCACCTGATGTGAAGAACTGACTCACTGGAAAAGACCCTGATGCTGGGAAAGACTGAAGGCGGGAGGAGAAGGGGATGACAGAGGATCAGATGGTTGGATGGCATAACTGACTCAATGGACATGAGTCTGAGTAAACTCTGGGAGTGGTGATGGACAGGGAGGCCTGGCGTGCTGCAGTTCATGGAGGTGCAAAGAGTTGGACACGACTGAGCGACTGAACTGAAGAGAGTAGGAGATCTTAAAATTTTCATCACGAGAAAAAAAATTTCTACTGATGATAGATGTTACTTACACTTACTGTGGTAAACATTTCACAATATATACAAATATTTGACTATTACATTAAACATCTGAAATGTAATGTCTATGTATCAATTTTTTTAAAAAGCTTAAAAAAAATCAGATGTTTATGTACAAATAACTCAAACCTTACCCATGTAGCATGAATAACCAATAATTTACTCAAAGCTCCAGGAGTTGATGGACAGGGAGGCCTGGCATGCTGCGGTTCACGGGGTTGAAGAGTCAGACACAACTGAGTGACTGAACTGAACTGAATACTCAAAAGATCAATGCTCAAAAGATCTTCAACCTCTCTAACTGTTGCTCACCAGTGCTGACATCCTGCCTGTAATTTCTCTCCTAAAACAATTCTATTCTATTCCTTTCATTCAGAAACTGACACTGTCATATACTCAATCTTAAACTCAGTTGTGTCCGACTCTTTGCAACCCGTGGACTGTAGCCCACCAAGCTCCTCCGTCCATGGGATTCTCCAGGCAAGAGTACTGGAGTGGGTTGCCATTTCCTTCTCCAGGGGATCTTCCCAACCCAGGGATTGAACCCAGGTCTCCCACATTGTAGGCAGACGCTTTACCATCTGAGCTACCAGGGAAGTCATCTTAAACTAGTCCTTGTTAGGAATAATTACTAAGAAAAGGAACAGATGACTCTAAAGAATGACCTAAGGGTGTGGCAACATCAATTGTAGCAAGTATTCCAACCTTTTAAACTCTGGATTTATCATTACCATAATGAAACACAATCCCATACTGGGTAACATGCAACTAATGATGATATAACAATGCAATAAATCTTTGTGCAACCTTATTCCATTTCCACATTTGTTATATGACTTATTTCCAAATCAGGAGAATATCTCTTCCCACATCATCAAATTGACAGCTTCCCAAGACAAGAAGAATATCAAAGAAAGTCTCACTTAGATCTAGATCCCTCTAGGGTGGTAATGGAATGATTTAAATTCACCCAAGAGTAAAACAAAACCTGTCACCCTGCAATCTGTATTTCTTGGGAGTCTTTCCTCTCAGGGCTTATTCATTAATAAACTCTTAGTGGGCACCTACTCTATGCCAGGCACTAGGTTAGCATTAAGGATTAAAAAAAAAAAAAGGATAATTCAGCACATAAGTTCGTGAGGCACATCAAATAAAGATGAGAGTTTTCATTTCCAAATCAAGTAGTCTACACAAATACCTTGTCAGAGAGAAAATATATTTAATTCTGAACATCAAGTGAAGTGAAGTCGCTCAGTCGTGTCCAACTCTTTGCAACCCATGGACCGTAGCCCACCAAGCTCCTCCGTCCATGGGATTCTCCAGGCAAGAATACTGGAGTGGGTTGCCATATCCTTCTCCAAGGGATCTTCTTGACCCAGGGATTGAACCCAGGTCTCCCACATTGCAGGCAGACGCTTTAACCTCTGCACCACAAGGGAAGCACTTAAATACAAGAATACAGTCTCTAGAACTTCAGATCCAAGTCAAAGATTTCAAGGGAGGAAAGGAAGCCAGGTTGAAAGAAGAAGGGGGAGGAGGCGGCAGAGGTGGGGCGAAAGGGGTGGCCTTACAGACGTCTCCTGCCACCTACAGATACCCAGGCATCATGGGACTTTTCCCTGGGCCTCCAGAGAAGGGAGGACTGGAACTCGGCCCTACCAGAAATCAGACCAGACCAGAACCAGAATTCGAGTTCTCTGCCAAGAGGAGGTGATCAGTCTCCAATCCTCCGCTCAGGCTGTGCTATCAAAAAAACATTCATTCTCAAAGGGAACAAAATTACCTCTTAAAGGGGAGGGAAGTTCAAGAGGGAGGGCATATAGAGCTACAACTGATTCAAGCTGTTGTATGGCAGAAACCAACACAATATTGTAAAGCAATTATCATCAATTAAAAATGGTTTATGGTCTTCCAAAGAGCCACAGTACATAAACAAATAACACAGAATATACGTGGTATTAAAATTTCATGAGGTGAGCAGATGATTAATAAGGGGGAAAAAGGTCTACAAAGGATCCCTGAGGAAAAGGGAGTGACAGTAATTTAAAAAGGCTGAAAAACACTGATTTTAACCCTTAAGTATCTTTCTCATCTTATTTCATAGATAAGAAACAAATACACAAAACTGATATCCATGCTAACCAAGTCCACTGTCTCAAGACCATTCTTTCGTAGAGTACAGACAAAAAGGTAGAATGTCTATAGGTAGAATGATAAACATTACTAGGAATGAATGAACAACTTCACTCTTCACACTTCACTTCATAACAATGAAAGGGGTTATAAAAATCAAATCAAGTATTAATACATTAATTTAAGAACCGGTACCTGACAAAGATTTATCTATCCCCTTCACATAGCTCCTCTTTCTATGAAAACATATACCATTCCAATGGATATTTAACGCAGCCTCTTTTTTCAGTACAAGATCATTTAAAAAACTCACTGAAAAAATTTAACTGCTGACTTAAGGCAAACAACCATATGCTTGTACGCATCTCCCACTAGATATCCAGAGCCTAATGTTATATCTGGTACATGAAATACTTTAAAAAAGTATTTCAATCACTATCTCCTTTGGTAATGAAATGAACTTTCCATGACGAATTTAACTCAAAATATGGTGAATCTGTTTGAAAACTTACTTATAGTTAAAATACTAATGTTTCTACTAAACAAATTTAAAAATTTCCAGCATATCTCTGAAGAGTAGTTTAAAGTTTGTTTTTCTGTCATTCAATCTTACCTGCTATTGTCCAATTTTTTTTCCAATGAATATGTATTCAAAATAAAACATTTTTGCCAACTATAGGAAAACTACTGAACAATCCCTCAAATCAGAAAGGCTTCAACTTTCAATAACAATCATCAAATCTCAAAAAACAACAAAACACTAAACAACAACAGAAAGTTTAAAAAGGAATCATCAAATCTCATCTGTTCACTACCTCCCTGTGTGAAAGAACTTGATCTAAAACAATGTGTTATCTCAACCAAATGTGTTTCACTCTTTGTTTCTCAATTATTGATGAGGTAATCCAACGAAAATGTTTTCTTATTTTGAAAATAATCTACCTCCATTAGAGAACCAACATTCTGCAAGATACCTCTACTGTGTCCATTAAATATTCCATTTTATCCAAAGCAGGGAGTCAAAAGAATATAAATTAGTCAAGGCAATTTATATCTCTTTCAGATATCTTAACCCAAGTCCTTGAGTTTAAGATTTGCCCTCTGTAATCTATCAAGCCAGAGCTTACCTGCAAATTTTAAAATATTCCCAAAAATATGAATCAGGAGAATGATGTGTGGTATAGTCAGTGTAACTTTAAGAGAGTCAAACCTGCTTTTTGTATGTACCAAAATTGGAAGTGTTTGTATTGGTTCCTAAAGTCAGGGTTGGTTTGTTACCAAAGAGCCCGCCACTGGTTGTACCAAATGAAGGAGCACTGGTTGTGCTGGTTCCAAACGTAGTAAGCTTGTTATTTCCAAACAGGGTCTAAAAAGAACACAATACAGGAAAATTTTAAGTAGTATGTAAGACACACTGTAAATAGATAAATCAGGTATACTGGACTGGGTCTGTGGTAAGGGAGAGAAGATGTCATAATATTTATGAAAAAGGTATGAAGAAGGGATGAGTAACGGCTCTCAGAAAAATATCTAATCTGAGCAAGACTAACAAAACAGAATGCTCCTAGCCTGAGAAGTTAATGGTAACGCCTCACCAAATGTAGTCTTTCAGTGAGACAAAGAAAAAAACAAGTAACAAGGCAGTCAAATTATTTTTTACCTGGTAACAAAAATGTTATCATGTATTGAATATGCCAGCAGAAAGTTACAGTAAAAAATTTAAACAAGCTTCAACATGGATGAACCTTGAAAACATTATGCTAAGTAAAAGAAATCAGTCACCAAAGATGTGATTCCATTTACATGAAATATACAGAATAGGTAAGTACATACACAGCTGATCTGAACTGACTGGGGGAGAATGAGAAGTGACTATTAATGGGGATGACATTTATTTTTAGGATGACAAATATGTTCTAAAATTGATTATGGTGATAGTTGCACAATCTGTGAATAAGCTAGAAACCACAGAATTTTAAACTTCCAAAGGGTGAATTGTACAGCAAGTGGATTATACCCCAACAAAGTTGTTTAAAAAAATAAGAACTTTCTGAAGCATTTTTTAAACATAATT
Organism: Oryx dammah; assembly: GCF_014754425.2. NCBI lineage: Eukaryota > Metazoa > Chordata > Mammalia > Artiodactyla > Bovidae > Oryx > Oryx dammah. The sequence continues at coordinate 49,153,040 of NW_024070201.1, read as the reverse complement.
TCCTCAATTTCTCACCTCAAATAAGATATAACAGATTTCAATCTCCATGAAAACCACCACATGATTTGGTGATTTTTTTTTTAAACTAGAGTCCAAAGCTTGTTATAATGGACACATAATATAGACACCTAGTTTCTTTAAAAGGTATTTACTATTGTTTTTTAAGTCAAGTGTACTCCTAAATAGTAATGTCTTCCTTAAATGACGTTAACAAGAAAAAAAAATTCAGTTAAGCCTCCAGCAGCATGAAAACCTTAAGAATAAAATTTTAGTAACTTGATCAACACCAAAAATATGTAATTAACAAATAAGATACCAACTTATCACCCAAAACAGAAGGTAGAAACAGGAATTTAAAATGATCTGATTTTAAGGGCAAAAGCCTCTCAACTTAGACTCAACGATTTAACCAACGAGAGTGGTTAGTTTAGAAGAGACAAAGAAGTTTCAATAAGAACCTAGTTTCTGAAAATAAACCAATTATAAAGTTACCTATTTTTTAGTACTAAATAGCTTTCAGTTACTATCAGGATAAAGTCATACAATATTACTCCCGCAAAATACTCGAAAGACAGATTTTGCTTTTCTTAAATTCAGCATTTTTTTTTTTCATTTTGTGGGTTTTTTTTTTTTGGCTGTGCCATGTGGCTTATGGGATCTTAGTTCTACAACAAGGGATTGACTTCCCGGGCAGTGAAACCGAGTCTTAACCACTAGAGCACCAAGAAATTCCCAAAAGACAAATTTTTCTTAGAAATTCCTTTAGCAGCTTTATATACATCTTCAAATTACAGCGAATTATAAAAACCTACCGAACCAACAGCACCAAATCCAGTACTGGTCTGCCCAAAGAGACTAGCTCCTGTTCCAAATGCTGTCCCAGTGCTGGTGTTTGTAGCTGTCCCAAAAAGACCTCCTGGCTGTGAGGCTTGGGTTACTCCAAATAGACCCTGAAAAAGGTGATCTAGATTACAAGATATCCTAAAACAGTCAGTTGTCTTTAGAATATTAATAATAGTTGCCATTTTTCCAAGTTTATATGACAGATATATAGAAGCCTCATTACTTAGCTCTACCAATAAGACTTGTTTCCTCACCATGGTGTTGGTGCTTGGCTGTCCTAGTGTGCTGGTATTACCAAAGGAAAAACCAGTGGTCTGGGTGGTTGTGGGCTGGGCAAATGGTTTGCTGAAGAGGCTAGTAGTTTGATTCTGCTGGCCAAAGAGACCACCAGGATTTGTTCCAAATCCAGTTGTACCTTTCAAGAAAAAATAAATGGGAAGGTTGAGGGGCTGGGCAGAATGTCAAGTCTCACAGTATCTAGTTTCTGCAATAGTTTGTTATTGATTACATACCTAAATCACCCTACATTCATTTACTACTCAAACTGGATAACCACTTCATTTTTCATCCTCCTTCACCTAATTCCAGATTTGGTTCAGACTAATTTCTACAACAGTACTCTGATCTTAAGAACCCAGTCTGGGCTAAGTAATCTTCCTTTGTGAGCTGATAGCTTTTTGTCTCTTTTACAAAGATAACACACTACACACTTAAAATGTATGTGGGTACTTTAACCTTGTTGGAGTAAGTTTTTCTTCAAAACAGGGGCTGTCTCTTTATAGCAATGTATCCAGCATAGGATACATTTAATGAATATGTGGCTAATCTAAATCAAAGAATACCAAAACTGAAAAGAATACAAATGCCACTTAAATATGTATTCATTTGTATATGTATCTCTATAGAAGAATATCTGCTTGTTTTTACAGAAGCAAACTGGTGGCTAGAGGTAAAAAAAAGGATGTTTGGTGATGTACTTTTTGTATTTTTTGAATTTTATATCATATATATGTATTACTTTCACAAAAGTAATACTTTTATAAAGTAATTTAGTAACCATCCTAGACTTCCCTCTTTCATATCCCACATGAAATCAGTCCATAAATAAATCTCCTCAGCTCTACATTCAAGCTTGTTTCAGAATCTGGCATTTTTACCAATCACCACAGCACCCTTCTCTTCAAGTCACCATCACCTTTCATGTGGATAGGGCAACAACTTTTCTAACTGACTTGTTTCCACCCTTGCCCCCATTCAACATGCTTAATACAGCAGCCTTCAGAATGATCCTTTATTCATAATCTTATGCTTTATCTGAACCTTCTAATGGCTTCCAGACTCAATAATTCAAATCTTGACAATGGCCTACAAAGCCCTATGAAGTTCCTTACATCCTCCAGTACCGCCTCTTGTTCTCTATTTGGCAAAAACTCAGGATTTTTAGACTTCTAGTTTCCTCTGGCTAGAATTCCCCCAGAAATCTGTATAGCTTTATCTTTCATCTTCTTCAGACAGGTCACTGATCAAACTTCACCTATCAATGAAGCCCTTCTTAACCATATACACTTAATACCATTATTTCTCCCCACTCATACAGACATATCAGGTATTCCCTATTCTTCAGGACCCCTGAATCATTTTTCTCCATAACACTTAGACACAAAAATGACAATTATGTATTACTTTTAGTTGTTCATCTCTCCTCAAAAGGGCCCAATATGATGTCAAGTGCTTACTAGTTCCAAAGGCTGTTTTGTTCTGACCATATGCAAAGCCTGAATTTGTTGTGGAAGAGCTGAAGAGTCCTGTTGCACTGGAGGTGGCTGGAGAAGACCCAAACAAGCCAGTTGTGGTACCTGCTCCCACTTGATTCTGTGGGCCTTTCCGGTTGGCCTGATAATCCTCTAAACGAAGCTCCTAGAGTAAGGGAAAACATTTTCCAAATCTATACACAGTCAAAAAAAATTATTTAGGAGACTAAAGACTCGAATTTAGTATTCAGTTTCTATGTTCAAATAGGAACCATGACTTAAAAAACAGAAAACTATGGAATGGTTAACTTACTATAATTATAGAAAAAGATTTTCAGTAGCATACAACGGACATTAAAGTCCATACCATAATTACCATGAAAACTACAGGCCAACCAACCAACCACATCTTAATTTCAATTTTCTTTTATAGACAATAATACTTTCACTTAGACAATAATCCTATCTACTTACAGCCCAAATGTGAAGATTAGCTGATTAAAAGATGGAGGATACTGAGAAATTCAGAAAACTTAGGAAAAGAAGCAACAAAGTTTAACAATTCTGTCTCACAAGTTAAGTGTGTTTCTGTATACTCCAAGGAAGCAAGCACAATTTGGGATGCAGAAGACAATCGAAGATGACAGTTAAAATGTACAACAAACAATTACACAGCCATAATGAACAGCCTCATGCAACATGGATAAACCTTACAATCTTGACAGATACACTTAAGAGCACACAAGATCTCATTTATATAAAGTTCAAAAATGGGCAAAACATGGGCAGTCAGGATAGTGTTAACCTCTGGGAGGGGAGGACTGTGACTTCTGGCAGGGCCAAAGGGGACATTATGGATGCTGGTAATGATTTGTGTCTTGATTTGGAGCCTGATTACCTGGACGTATTCACCTAGTAAAACATACTATGCTACATACTTATGAATTTGCATGAGTTTACTAAAAACACATGCACGTGCATACACTGCCCAGAGTAGTATGAGGAACCAGTCAGAGTAGACTATTAGTAAACTATACTGGTACATACAAGCTGAATATCATCCTTGTCTAAAATAACCAATAAATAATATATTAATTAAAAAAAAACTGGTTGACGTTAGTTTTTTACATAAATCCTAAAACATAATCAGAAACATTTAAAAAAGCTGCTCCCTAATAGAATCAAAAGGTTAGGGTGATACTCTGTAATGCCTTTTACTGACCTCTAGTGACTTGCTTTCATATTCTTTCATAGCAGTAATACACTGGTGCTTGGTACTGATGTTAGTGCTAACTCCAGCTTTAACCATAGTATCAGTACCGGTTGGAGGCTGCAAAGGAAGATAAAAGTAAATCTGAAAATCTAAAGCAAATGTTTAAGTTCAAGCTTTATAACCCTACTCTCCCAGACACAATTCTTCAACTACTGAACTCTATAACCAGTCCCCTAGGTCTTTTACTGAACAAGACAGTTTTAACAGTGCTTGATTAAATACTCTGCATTTCTAATCTCACCTTTCATTAAGGTTATTACATAAGTCAATCTCAGTAACTTATCAAAAATTCAGAGAATTAAAAAAAAAACCAAAAATCCCAGAGATTAATCCCATAACCAAGCCATCCAATTATCTACTAAAATATACTTAATAATATATGCATAAAGAAAGCTTTATCCAATTTACCCAATATATACATTTAACCTCTATTTCTGAGTTCTAATTCCTATTCTGCCGGAAGTGTCTGCTTTATGACTATTGTTGCATTTAGGAAATATGGAAGCCTGGTTTTTCCTCCTATAAGCTTATGAGGCAAAGGTACTAGTAACTAAAGTGAAGTGAAGTGAAGTTGCTCAGTCGTGTCTGACTCTTTGCAACCCCATAATGTCAGTTTTCTCAATTACTGTACTTTCCAAGAGACAACAGACAATATTTTTCACTATCATTTACATTTAACTTTAAATTCAAGATTCTAACTTCAGCAATATGAATTCACTACTTTGACTAAGAAATTCTTTATTTTCTGGATTAAATTTTAACAAGTTTTTCCAATCCCTATTTTTGCCAGAGATTTTCATTAGGCTAACTGCACTGCCAGCCTATCCTAAGTATTTCTTAAGCAATCACATCAAGTGGTATCTTATATCAAGTGGTAGTCCATAGATTTTCATAAACAAAATCTTTCATTCTATCCAAATTCTCTCAAAAAAGCTGAAGAAAACACTAAACTCTATTGCCTCAATCTGCCATTTCAGCAACAAAAATTTTATTTCTAATTGGCACATAGAATATTGATATATCATATAGCTTCTTAAAGAGTCCTTACTTTCAGTGATTTTTAGTTTGCCCCATCATTCTTTATTTCTATAAAGAATTTTTGACCATTTAAAGGTCAATTATGAACACTGTAAATACAAGTTGAACCTTGTACTAGTTTTTTCCCTTTTTGACCATGGCATGGTTTGCAGAATCTCAGTTCCCTGACCAGGAACTGAACCCAGGCCATGACAGTGAAAACCTGGAATCCTAATCACTAAGCCGTCAGGGTGATACTAGCTACTTTAATCAACCTTATAAATACAAATTTAACTGGTTTGATTATAATTCAAACATAAACTATAATCTAGATTTATGTTTCATGACTTTCCCTGTCTTCTTGTTTAGTTCCTAAGTCATACTGGACTCTCTTGGGACCCCACAGACTGTAGCCCACCAGGCTCCTCTGTCCATGGGATTTACAACTATTACCAGATACTGTTCTTAACACATTTCAGGAAGAGTGAGACTAACCTATGCATAACTGTAAAGACAGGAAATTTTATAACTCATTCTGCAAAAAAATATACAGGAGACAAAAATACTCCACAAAGACTGGAAAATACTTACGTTAAACTTAATAGTAGTCCCAGTAGGAGCAGCTGTAAAACTACTTGGCCCAAAGAGAGAGCCAGATGTGCTACCAAAAGGATTAGAGGTGGTATTTGTAGTTCCAAAAAGTCCCCCACTGCTGGTACTTGTTCCAAAATCTATAAATTAGAAAGAAAAATGGGACAGTAATAGTAAAGAATTTAAGAATCTGTAAGCTACCTTGGAACTGGGCTGTGGCATTAGAGCAGCATCACTTTCAAATCTCTCAAGCAAGTACCTTCAAATGGAGATTGTGTGCACGCACACGCACGCACGCGCACGCACACACGCACGCACGCGCACACACACACACACACACACACACACACACACACACACACACACACACACACACACACACAGAGTTAGTTCTAGGCTCAAAACTCTGAAGTAAAACAAAATCTGAACCTTTTAGTCAGCTAAGTGTCCATAAAGTCCGTCTTAGGCATACTCACACAACAAGCTGAAAGAAACAATACTCTGTTTCATCAAATACTTTATCTCATTTCTCTCGGTAAGACCATATGCTGAATGAACTTGTCTTCCTGACAATGTCTCATCACAACATTGAAACATACAAATGGTCCAATTAGGGTAATCAAACATAGGTTAATACAAAATTTCACCCAGAAAAATAATTTAGAAAAATCAGTAGGCATGTTGATCATTTACAGAAGTAAATCTACTTTTCCATAAAGCTGAGTTTTAAATAATTACATAACAGAGAATGTAACTGCTATCTAAGGAATATATTCTTCTAAATATAAAATATGACTTCTTGGTACCAGAAATAGCAGTAAGCAATACAAAGTTATCTGCCAATACAATAACATCCTAATACCAAGTTAAGAGAAATGCTGGTTTCTCACAAGCAACTATTTCTCTCAACTATTTCTTTTCTAAAAACATGTCCTAAAACATAGTTTAAAGTAAACAGCCATATCTCTTTTGAATGAAGATATTTCAAGAATATTTCAACATTCCCTCAAACAACTTTCCCTTTATAAAATAATGATAGCTGATTAACTTACTCATTCTGCCATACTAGTGGCAGAATGGCATCAACTCACTGGGCACACCTGTGCAACTAGCAACGTTTCTGCCTCAAAGAACTGTGTGAAGTATCCCTGAGCCGCATTTAGACTTAAAGAGAAAGAAGCCACCAATTAAACAAATTGGCCATGGCTAAGGCATGGAGACATAACTATGTCAGATCCAGTACTTATCATTTCTGCATTAGTCTCTTCAAACCAGAAGTGAAACAAAGGAAGAAGGTGCCCCTGCTATGTATTATGGTTGACTACACACATTTTCCTTGTAATTCTTCCTTCTTGATACCTATGAAGTACTCTGACCTGGCCTTTCATCTTATTCTCTGGGCATTCTGTATCAGGTGCCTCTTCCTCTGCATATTCCTTAAATACCAGTCCTCCTCAGACTTCCATTCAGAGAGAGATGTACATAACCCTTTCCTTTCCAGCCTATTTAACTTTTCAATACATTTTGAAGTTTTCCTCTCCCCATGTTTTGGCTGTCTGGTGTGGATGAACACAGGGAAAGGAGAAGAGAGAACACATTCAATAAGAAAATCAAACTGTTAGAGGCAGAAGTCCAAAGATTTACTACTTACTCCCAAAGCCCGTTGGCTTATTTTGTGCAAAGGCATTGTTTTGGGATGAGAAGAGGCTGGTTCCTGTGCTTGCAGTTCCAAACAAGCTATTTGATGTTCCTGTTGATGTGCCAAACCCAAACCCAGTGCTGGTGGAGGTAGCTGGCTGGCTAAATGAATTGGTACCAAATAAGCCTCCTGGAGAGATAGAGAGGGGGTTAAAAAAAAAGAGTTACACAGAGTCACTAAATGAAATCCTATACCAGCTATGAATAAACCAATAGTATTCCAAATAAAATCCCTACCTGGTTTGGTCTGTGAATTTCCAAACAGGCCTCCAGTATTGTTGCTAGAACCAAATGCAGATGTTCCAAATGCCCCTCCACTAGTAGTGCCAAATCCAGTATCTGATAAAGCAAATTCCAGAATCAAAATAAAATCTAAACCAGGTCAATGTTTAAAAAGGTATTTCCTGGTCTGAAAATTAGTAACAAATTATAACTTTCTGATAAAAGAGCCAATTAGTAACAGTAAGTACATTCTACTAAGGATCAGAAAACCAAGAAAACTCAAAATTTATTTCTATTTTTTAGAAAATTTTAACAAGATTTTATCATGGTTATTTTTCAAGTTATTATAAAGATTAAAGTATAAATTAATTCCTATCTAAAACTATTGGAGTGGATTTGTTCTTAAGACAGCTTAAGATTTCTCTCCCTCATTTGTTATTTTTTAAAACTTACTCTGCCCAAATGTTGAAGTTGTGCCAAAGCCACCAGTGCCACCCCCAAAGGGTGTTCCAAATGACTTATTAAACATCTTCAAAATCTTCAGAGAGCTTGAAAAAAAAAAAAAAAAATCACTTTTTAAAGACCATAAAATGCGGTGGAATTTTTTCAGAAAATGTACTATTCTACGCATTTAATTAGGCCTATTCAAACTGTAACACAATATTTACCCTTGTTCAATATTCTAAAATTCTATGTGATAAAACAGACTTTGTAAAACTGAGCTAAACTGAATCAGTACCATAATGTGAAATTAAACCTTATATCACACCCACAACCAGCCCTTTAAAACAATGTTTTTAGACCTTTTTAAAACTTAAGCCCCCCTTTAATAAAGACATCAGGTCTACTATGCCCTATTTTGGTATGCCCCATGTAGGAAGTTATGCAGAATACTCCTTAAAAATTACAACAACATTGTGTTATCCCAATCTGAGAAGCTAAATTTTTGGTCAGGCTTTATTTTCAATAGTTTGCACTGTCAAAAGTTTTTCCCTGTATTTTTTGGTATATAAATGTTGTAATATTGTTCTTCAAACTATGTATACCCCCTCCTCCCATCTCTAAACCTGAGAGATTCTGGTACCCTGATATTCTTTTTGAGACTACTTCTTAACACTATTCTCTATGGTTCCCTGCTTACCTATCTTCTACTACTTTGGGGAATATTATAGAAAACTTTTGGTCAAAACCTCCATTTCACATGAATGAGCCCCCTAAAACATCCAAACTATGTACATGGTCACTTAATGCATTGGCCAAAGTCAAAGTTTCTTCCCCCCTAGATTTGAATGAAAACAAGGTATAGTTTTACAAAAAAGTAAACACTTCCCATCCCGCCCCGGTCAACAAATTTTCCTTAAATTTAAAACATCTGCTACCACTTACCTGCCAGCAGACAAGAAAACAATGAGTAAAAGTCAAAGTGAAAGTCACTCAGCCGTGTCCCACTCTGTGAGACCCCATGGACAGTCCATGGAATTCTCTAGGCCAGAATACCGGAGTGGGTAGCCTTTCCCTTCTCCAGGGGATCTTCCCAACCAAGGGATCAAACCCAGGTCTCCCACATTGCAGGCGGATTCTTTACCAGCTGAGCCACAAGGGAAGCCTTAAGTAAACTACTTTTAATATTAAAACTCAGAAAACAGACAATCATGCTTGTTTAGATTGTGACAGGTATTATGGCCTTTCTATTATTTACACATAATGAAACACTTTTTTTCTTCTAGTAGAATCATATGCCTCATTCATATAATAGAATTCAATGTAACATGCTGAGGTGTGCCCACAATGTTCCAGAGTCCCATTAGCACTTTGGTATTCTAACACTCGCAACACTGTGTGCAACACTGGAAAAGATGAAATAAATACTTTTACAGAAAGCAACGTTCTGCCCCGCTCCATATTTTCCTAGAAAAAAATTTCCAACACTTAGTTCTTTATCTGAACATCCAGGAATTTAATAACTTCTTCAGTTAAACAGAGCTCACTGAAACCAGTAGTTCAAGAGGGCCACATCAGAATTAGATGGAAGTTTTTCTAACTACACCCCCTATACCTCATTCCAGAAGTCAGAAACCAAAATGTCCAGGATTAGGATGGAGGCATTTGTATTTTGAAAGCCTCCTCAAATGATTCTAATGCATTTTCTTGGAACTGGGGGCTGTATTTCAGGTATTTCATCATTTCTCCTTCAGCAGTAAAATGTAGTTGAATTTTCCTGCCTTTTCAATCTACCAGGTGTCACAAAGTGATGAACTGGACCTTTACCGTATCAGCTGGTGACTACCCTTTCAGGGGAAATAATTCTTGGAAATACTAAACAGTTCATTCAGAACTGACAGTTGTGCTGGGGTCAGATGTCTGGACCAACTCATTTTGATTGTTCTCTCTCTCATACTGCAGTCTTGGGTCACAGGCCCTACAAATAAAGGAAATTCACTTTCCTTTATCTGCTGACTAAAATTTTTCACCCATCACCAATAAGGCAAAAACTGAGTTGTAATACCGTTATCATGCTAAATCTGCCATTCATTTTCTTATTCAACCCTATGAACAGTAATCTCTTCGTGTAAGTCTGATATCCTCCACAGAGGAGACATGTCAGGACTCAAATTCTCATATAGAAGATTTCTGTCAGTTCGGCACTAGTGCCACTGCTACAGACCAAATCCACAACTTCTAATGATAAAAATTTGATTTCTAACAGTCTTATCCTAACATACAAACCTAGCATCACACATATACTCCACAAAGGAATTTTAAGTAGTAATAAAATATCCTGAGAAATATCTCAGAGTTTATAAGCTCTTACAGGTTATCACAATAACCCTAAAAGGTGGGGTTATGCCTCACCACCTGTATTTTACAGATGAGGGAACAGAATGAGGTGTTCAACAAGTTTCCCCAAGGTCAAAAAAGGGATAAGCAGTAGCACCCCAGTTTAACCTCTGACTTCCCATGGACACCCTCAATCCTAGGATGGAAGATACTAAGCAACAAGCAAGAACATGTGCAGTATATTAAGAAAATTCATCTGTTCCAGACTCAAGAAAAAGGCCAACACAGTTTAGACTCTTGGAAAGAAAGCTTCTCACTCAAGCTTAGCCTGTCTTTATGGTTCTGGCAAGGATGAACTTGGCTTACTCTCAAGTCTGATCATACTGGGATTCTAAGTGTTTTTTTAAAAAAATTATCCCTATGGAAGCAAACCAAGATTTTACAAACAGCCTCATTATTTTTATCATGATTGCTAGAAATTAAAGAATAGCTAATATATTAAACCCTTTGCACTTCAAATAAACCAATTTCCTGACTCTGCTATGAAATGTCAGTGACTCAGTAAAAAATGCCCCCTTACCTCCCCCAACCCTTGCTCCTACCAAACAACCTCCTAATTCATTCTTCAAAACCTAGCTCAGGGACTTTCCTGGTGGCCCACTGGCTATGACTCTGTGCTCCCAATGCAGGGGGTCCAGGTCTGATCCCTGGTCAGGGAACTAGATCCCACATGCCGCCCTCGCACTACAACTAGAGAAGCCTGCATGCCACAACGAAGACCCAGAGCAGCCTAGATAAATAAATAAAATAAAAATGTTTAAAAAAAAAACAAAACACCTAGCTCAAATGTCATCTCTTCTATAAGGTCTTCCTAACTCCTGTTAGTAATCAGTCACTCCTTTGGGCTTCCATAGCACAGTATGATTTATTTACACATATCTATCTTAACTCTCTCTACCATGAACCCTGTGACACCACCAACTACACAGATCTCCCTTGAGGACTGAAGGATTTGTTGTCTCAGCTGCTGAGACGTACTACCAAAAGACAGCTTTCAGCTGTCGGTCCTCTTCAGAACTGCCTCTAATGAAAAGAGTTGCCTCACCAAGGGTCAGATCCTCTTCAGAGGACCTTTGTCAGCAAAGTGATATCTCTGCTCTTTAACATGCTCTCAATGTCTGTCATAGCTCTTCAGGGGACAGACTATATCTAAAAGCCAGACATTTTTGTTCCAGCTTAGGATAACTCTGAAGGGTGATTTTAGCTTCATAGCAAACATGGATTGGCTAAGGCCTTCATTAAGATACTATCACAATTCAGTTTCTCCCTCAGCCCATTCTACTTCCTTCTCTTCTTTCCCACAAGTGGTGATCCCAAGTGCACTCTCTAATAAAACTCATGCAGGATTATCTCCAATTCAGAGTCTGCTTCCCAAAGATGTCAACCTCTCAACCTCCCCCAACACAACCTGCAACACACAATGAACTCCAGGATAGGAACAGTACCATTTGCTTACTATCCCAGAACCTAACAAGCAGTCTGAAACGCAGTTGTACTCATTTCCTAAATTAATGGCAATCACCAGGAATGTGTTTTTAAAACTCAGACTGAATGGTCAAGTTACTTTAGAAGTAATTTCTAACTTAAAAATAAAATTACCCTAGATTAACTCTCACAACGAAAGGAAGCTGTGAAAGGAAAGATTCTTGGTAGAATTTTTCATCTAATGAGGTTGCTAAAAGGAAGAGATCACAAAATGGTTGGATACAACCAGCAGACACTTCTTTGGCCTGTATATGTATACGTGTGTGTGTGTGTGTGTAGTATATTATACACACATGTATGTATTTTAAAATGTTTATGTATATGTATATATTTTCTTAAACTAGCTGATAACATTTAAAATAGGGATATATTATCACCATCATGTGGCAGTAGATGAGAGGGGAGTTTGAGAGAATGAATACATGTGTACGTATGGCTGTTCACCCTTCGCTGTTCACCTGAAACTATCACAACACTGTTAGTCGGCTACACCCAATATAAATGTTTTTGGTATTAAAAAAAATTAAAATATTGCAAAAACAAGAATGGGTTATCTGTGTACCTCTCCTATCAGTTTCCCTCATATGATAAACACATAATAAATGTACTCATCAGTTTATTATGTAATGATGTCATCAACCTTAAATTACTCAACTAAAGTAGTGAATCAGGGCACTCAGCTAAGTATTTACCTAGGGTATGGTGTATCGACAATAAGGCATCATCAAAACACTCGAACAAAGTTACCCTAAAAGAATTATTTCAAGTAAAAGATGTTCAACAAAAGAAAGGAAGTTGCAAAAAGATACAATTGGCAGATTCTTTATGTAAAATAGAAAAGATAACACAATTATTTATGGATACATATATACATAGTAAAAGTAAAAGAAAAAGACTAGTAAAACACAGGAAGGTGGTTACCTCTGGAGAGAGGAAGGAAAATAAGACATGGGGCAGAGAACGCAGAGGATCCGAAATTCTCGGTAATGTCTACTTCCTCTATCATCAGTAACGAGTGATCTAGAGGGTGCAGATGCTGGCATTAACTCTATTTCCATTTAAAAATCTATTCAAAAAGGAAAAGTAGTGATCCAAGTGACTGAAAGGTGTGGAACCTCTAAATTCATTCACGTTTAAAGGCAAAGCACATATTCAAGTCTTGATCCTTTCAAATATATTAACCTCAGCCAAACTGAAATCCTCCTAGAATAAATACTAGCTAAAATTTGACTTCTTACTGTGTCCCAAGCACTGTTCTATGTTTTTTTTAATGAATTATCTCTTATAAACATCCCCCAAAATCCAGTGAAACAGGTGTTTTTATCCCTATTTTACAAACGGTGAAATTGAGACAGAAATAACTTGCCCCAAATCACAAAGCTATTATTAACTCCAGAAGCTACGCTCTGAGAGTCTATAGAGTCTAGACTGCCTTAAGAAAGAACACTGACGACTAAAGGGAACTGACTTTGCACTCATCACAAACAGGGAACCTATGAGAGCAAAACTTGGCAGTACTGATCCAGCACCATTAGAAGAGAGAGACATTTCTCTGGCAAATATGGGAGATCTAGTCACCAGGAAGGTAATTTCTCTTGTGGATCAACAATTTATAAGATATTGCCATGATCTCGATGAACTTTCCTAAAAAGATGAACCACTTCCTTTAAGGATGAACTGACTTATTTTCATTGCAATTTTTCTCCATTTGGTATATAAGACATACTTACAAAGAATAAATAAAAATCCAATAGTACTATATGGAAAGAAGCAATGTCTTTAAATTTACTCTGTTCTCTTATGTTCAATCTTCTAAGTAATAATTCAGACTGTCAGATACAAGAAAGAGGTAGCCTTAATAACAGATAACAGTAGTCCAGTATTCCCCACTGTCCCAACTAAAGCTAATTAACTGATGTCCAATTTTTGTGAGCTTTGTGAACTCTGGGTTCGACAACAAAACTCAGTTTTCTTCCAGAAAAGTGGTGGACAGACCCTGAAACATGGTAACACCCAGTCAACTGCCAACTTTAAGTGCTATCTGAATGACTAAGCAAGTTTGCTGCTCTCTGACAACAGAAAATTACACAAATGGGAAGTAATTTTTTCTTTCCGCTTCACTGAGTTCCTTTGTATCAAACTCAGTGAAGAGCAAAAACACTATTTGTTAGATGAATGGACTAGTACTTTAGTTTACAAAGTACTTTTTCATACAGTCTCTCATCTTCACAGAAGTACTAAAAAAGACAGAAATTATCATCCACAGAAAACTGAACTGAATGACTGCTAATTTTTCCCTTGGGTGGGAGAGGAGGGATGGGAGTTGGTAAGAGCTTCAGGTAAAACAGACTGGCTTATTAATCACCTAATAACATATCCCAGCAAAACCACCCACTATTCTCTTGGTTTACAGTCTCCTCCTTGCAACTGATCCCCAGATCAAGCCATACCCTTTGCTGTTGTTGTTTTAGTCACTCAGTCGTGTTGGACTCTTTTGTGACCCCATGGACTGTAGCCCATCAGGCTCCTCTGCCCAGGGGACTTCCCAGGCAAGAATACTGGAGTGGTTTGCCATTTCCTTCTCCATAACTTTTGTTATAACATTCATTTTCTCTCTAAAAACTATGTCCCCTTCTCTTTCTAAAAATTGCTACTCAAGCCTCACCTGCCTCAACATGACAGTCCCAGATTACACCCTTCAGACTCCTATCAGTATAAAAATACTTCCCCTTTCCAACCCTGATTACATAAACTAATGCCTCCCAGCTGTTTTTAGTTATGCAATATATTTGCCGTCATACCTGCTGCTTGTGTGTGTAAGCTGTTTGCTGCCCTAGTAAAAAGTATTGATTCCCCTCAATTTCTCCCATTAGTGTGCAAAATTAATTTAAAATAATCCAGAGTACCTAATACAGCTCCTTCCTCATAGTGCTGAGTAGCATTTTTCATCCCCTAAACAACTCATTTTACAAACTGAAGCAGTGAAGAGTACATTAGTCTTAGAGACAAATCTGTATTTAAAACTCTTTGCCATTTAGTATGCTTGCAATTCTCTGTGAATCTAAAATTAAGTGAAAATAAAAAGGTAAAGAAGGAATAAAAACTGCTGCTACTTGCTACTCTGTAATTGTAGTTATGATATTCAACCCTCAGATCTCAATTTCTATACCTGAATGGTAGGGATTACACAGCCTACGCCTAAGGATTGTTAGAACAAAGATGCCTCAAACTAGAGCTCCTCAAGAGCAGATTTCAGTCTAGTTTTACAATATTTTAAATTAGAAAATCAATCACTCTAAACTTTGATTGATCAGTGCCAAGCCAGAACTCCATACATGACTTATTTCCCAATACTGTTGGTGTCACCTACTGATCATTTAAAACAACCGTGAAGCACCACAGCAAAAATTAAAACAATTACCTCCCCAAACAATATACTGAGGGCACTCTGATTATTCATTCACTTCTGCTCATCTCACATTTGCAGCTTCATTTTTAACTACTCATGTTAATATATAAATTTTATGTATTTATTTATGTTTGGCCATGCTAGGTCTTTGTTGCTGCCCAAGAGTTTTCTCTAGTTGCAGTGTACAGAGGCTACTCTTCTCATTGCAGTGGTTTCTCTCGTTGCAGAGCTGCAGAGCATGGGCTCTACAGTATATGGGCTCAGTGGCTGTGGCTAAGGGCTTAGTTGCTACAAAGTATGTGGAATCTTCCTGGACCAAGGATCGAATCTGGTGTCCCCTGCACTGGCAGGTGGATTCTTAACCACTGGATCAGCAGGGAAATCCTCACATCTTTTTAATTTACAAAACCATTTGCCTATTTCTTAAGCTTATTCCATCTAGCAAGAAGGTTAGATGTGCAGATACTAGTAATCTTTGTGTAAAAGAAGTATATGGAAGTAGTCTAAACAAAGTTGTGAAGTGATGAGTGATTCTGATACACACTCATGAAGGATGAACTGTTTTCTTCCTGAACAGGCTAATTCACGCAATTATATTCCCCTTGATCAGAAGTGCTGTTCATAAAACAAACAGCTGTTCTGGTGAAGTAAAGAGGGATGGGGACACAACAGAACCTCATCAGTGAACACTTTCAAAGAAGCTTATGGCTGTATGAACCAAGTGTGAAAAATCACTGTCTTAGATCAGTGGTTCTCAAGGCTCCTAGAAGTCCCCAAAACCTTTTTGAGGGGGCCCATGAAGTAAAAGCTATTTTTATAATAATCTTAAGACATTATTTGTCTTTTTGAAAAAACTGTGCTGGGATGTCCCTAGTGGTCCAGTGGTTAAGACTCTGTGCTGATAATGCAGGGAGTGCAGATTCGATCCCTGGACAGGGAACTAAAATCCTACATGGCCCACAGCGAAAAGATTAAAAATATATATATATTAAAAAACAAAAACTGTGCTGACCTCTGCATCTAATGGTATATAAAACTGCTAGAACTGAACACAAAACAAAACAATGGCCCCAAACTGTAGAGTCACTGGATTCTTCACTGCCACTCACTCACAGCACACATAAAAACTTACTTTCACTTGAATGTCCTTGATAGAGCAGTAAATTATTGACTGTATTAACTCAACATTTCAGGGCACATCTTTTCAATATTGTGAGCGATTATTCTGGGGGATGAAGTGGGAAATACTCAAAAGCACTTCTACATGTTGAACTACAAGGGCTTCCCGAATGAAAAACAGGTGGGTGATTACTTATGAATACAAAGTGGAACCAACAGATTTTTCTTCATGGAACACCATTTTCATTTCAAAGAGAAAATGACAAACTATGTTTACTTAGATTTGAAGCAAAAATTGGAATCTTGAAAACCTGTGTACACCACTATGAGCTTGTTAGCTTCCCAATTTTTAAAAGACTTATCTGATGAAATGTGTGGCAATACGAGCAACCATAAATCTGTCAACATTTGGAAGAGCTGCATGACTCAGTGAATCGATGATTCCCTTGTTGTTGTTTAGTCCCTAAGTCATGTCTGACTCTTTTGCAATTCCATGGACTGTAGCCTGCTAGTCTCCTCTGTCCATGAGATTTTCCAGGTAAGGATACTGGAGTGGGTTTCCATTTCCTTCTACAGGGGACCTTCCTGACCCAGGGATTGAACCCACATCTCCTGCACTGGCAGGCAGATTCTTTACCAGTGAGCCACCTGGTAAGCCCAGTGATTCATAATGATCAATATATGATGTCATAAAATCATGCTCTGGTAAACACCCATTCAAAGTGCAAGACAGACCAATGAATTTTAATGTAAACATTGTACACAAGTTCAGGTTTGAGTGTAGTGTCAAAGGAGAAATCTACAATTATGTGATAAGGTTATTAAAAAAGCACTTTTTCCAGGATTTCCCTGACTGTCCAATGGTTAAGACTCCACACTCCCAATGTAGGGGGCACAGGTTCGATCCCTGGTCAGGGAGCTAAGATCCCACATGCTGCCCAGTGCAGCCAATAAATAAATAAAATAATAAACCATTCCTCCCTTTTCCAATTACTATGTATCTGTATGAGGCTGGATTTTCTTCACATACTTCAACTAAAATAACATACCAACCATATGAATGCATAAAATCTGCCAACTCAGTGGTCTTCTGTTAAGCCAGACATTAAAAAGATTTGCAAAAATGCAAAACAATGCCACCTTTATCACTAAATTTTTTAGTAACTTTTCATAAAGTTGTTATTTATAATAGCAAAATTTTACTTAAATCAATAAATCTTTTCAAAGTTGGTCTGTTTCTAGTACAGTAAATATTAAAGCTGTTTGGAGTCTGCAATGGTTCTTAAAAATATAAAGGAGTCCAAGACCTCGAACTGTTAGAGCCCTCTTCTAATCATCTGACTCCAGTTTCACATCTTCCAACTCACCCTACTGCCTCCCAGCTTCACTCTTAGGACCAGATATAGCATCCCATTTAATTGTATCAATTCAAGTACAAGCTCTTTTGCCTTTTTCCACAAAAAAAGAAAAATATTGCTCTATTTACCCAATGACCTATCCCCTTTCAAACAGGACTCTAATTTCTCCTATCCCAGAGAAAGAGAGGCTACGACAGACATGGAAGGAGAAAATAAAGAAAGCAACTCTAGTACTCTTTTTAGTTTCCCATCCCAGATTTTGACAATTTAAGGGTTTTCAAGGATATCTCAACCAAATGCAACTTATTAGCTGACTCCACAAACATAGACAAAGTATGATAAATGTAAGATTTTTTATTGAAATATTGGGAACGTTCTCTGTAGAGCACCATTCTCACTGAGGGGCAGTTTTGCCTCTCAAGTAACATTTGACAATGTTTGAAGACATTTTTGATTGTTAAATCTTGGCGAGGGGGTGTTATGAGTATCTAATGGGTAAAATACAATACATAAATGAAAAATACTTAGGTTCAATTCTAAACACACAGAATGTGCCAAATTCTCAAGAAACGTTGTTTATATACTTTGTCTCTAATACTTATTGTTAAATCGCTAAATTTCTTATTCCCTTAAGCTTTGAACAGATTGCATAATTACAGATGTGATCTTTATTTACTGGAAATTTAACATCAGTATTACTACCCCTTACTTCCTAAGGTTACTTGCTACTATAAAAGTATCACAAGGAAGTAACATTTCCAAGCTATGAAGCTGGTTCCCTAAAAGTTGTGCTTGTTATTAGCTGTCTAGGAGCAAATGGACATGAACAGTCAGGTATCAAAGTACAACATAACACACAAATGGTATGGGTCCTCTTAGCTGGGCCTGATATTTCAGGAGTCCACAAATACCTAGCCTCTTTATAGACTGCTTTTAGGCTTAACTCCTCCAATTTGTTTATCCATCCAGACAAGCACACTTACTGAGGGCCTACTATGTGAAAAGCAAACTGTATACAAGACAAAAATTTTTTTACCAGTCTAATAAAAAGACACAGCTGAAATACAAAATGACTGGTGTCATAAACTGAAGTATCAAATAAGTGTTATAGAAGGCTGCAGGGGAAAGAATGCCGGGGGAGGCTTCCCAGAAAAGAAAATGGCACAGAAAACACACCCTGTTCACCTCTTAGTATTATAAGATTACAGCTTCTGCTCTTATACACTACATTTCTCAATTTTTGCTTCGTCATCAAAACAAGAGGAAAGTGACGAGTCAAAAAATAAATTTATCAAAAGTACTTCCCAGGAGCTCCTTCTTGTCCAACTTCTGGTTTGTTTTCTATATATCCAAACTTCAACAGGTTCCAAACACGCCATCTAACAAGTGTTTCTTTCTTTCTGAATTTATAAGACTATCACAGGGAATGATCACTGCTCTTCTTTCTTCCCTAGCTTCTTCTCCCAAAATAGTTTAATTTTCTCACCTAATTCTATGTTTTCAAATTCGGTAAGAGAGGAGTTATGAGTCCCAAGATACAAGAAGTACCAAATGACTGCTGTGTATCTTTCTAAGTCTTGTCTTTATTTCCTGTTTTCTATTTCAGCTCTACTGTAGCTCACTAACTGGACTCTTTCTTCTGAATCCTCAGTAGCTGACACAAATAAAAATTTCAGACCTAGATCAGGAAACTAGCCACTAATATGTAGCCTTATCAGTTCATTCCCAATGCATGATACCCCTGATGTTCTTCAACTTTTGAGTTTAGTTCTCATGGTCTAGGCTAGGGTTCCACTAAGGAAGCGTTTGCCTTACGGTGAACTGGGCGGGTAGCAACCAAATCCGAAACGATACTGAAAACTAGGTTTCTGCTTCCAGCTACTCAATGTCACCATCTTAACCCCTCCACTTTTCTCAAGGGAATCCTCAGTAATGGGGGGCTAGAACGCCCAGGGAGGGCAGTATAGTAGAAAAATTTCTGGCACTTTCTAGTACTGTTTCTTCTCTGGGCCTCAGCTTCTCCACCTATGAAACTTGCACGTGATATGGGGTAGGGGAATTGACTTAATTTCCAAGATCCTTATGGCTAAAGTAATCCAGAAACCTCACCCTGTTTCTAGTCTAGCTTTATGTGGGACACGTGGGAGAACAAAAAGTAAGGCTTCACTCCATTAAATGACCTTAATTCTCAGATACAGTTTTAATAAGCTCACAAACTCCAGACCCACTCACCCTCCCCAGGGGTTGCAAATTTCCCCTTGGAGAAGCCAAAGCAAATAAAGCCCTATCCCGCACGATGATCAGGGAAGTGCTGAGGAAACCGTCCCCCAGGTTCTCAAGGCGCTGCCCCCGCAAAGGGCCTGCCCACCTAATCACTGACGCGCAAATGAATGAGCACAACCTGCTAGAGAAACGCTCACTCAAGGGAGGCTTCAACGCGAGACCTCCGGGCCCAGAACCCACAGAGAGCGATCCCTCCTCAGAGCCTGAAGGGTCAGGCCTCGGGACCCGCGACCCGCCCCCTCCCTCAGGACAGAAGGTGCGCGCTACGGCGCGAGACTCCGGCGCGGAGAGGGCCTGGGACGCCCCGCGCACCCGCCCTCCCAAAGTGGAGGAGGAGCCTGCCAGTCTCCGGCCTCCACCACCCTGGCTCCCGACTTACCGCGGTGCGGGGGTGGGGGGGAAAGTGTCAGGAGTGAAGGCCTAGGCCGGACCACCACCCGCCGCTCAGAGAGCAGCGCGCGGCCGCCACGAAACCGTCGTCGCCGCCGCCGCCACCACCGATACCGACAGCCGCTCCGGGCGCTGCGCGTAGAGGGCCCGACTGCGTCACACGCCGCCCGCCGTCAGAGGCTCGCTGCGAGCGCTCCGCCCTCGCAGTCTGCGCATTGGCAGACGCCGCCGCCACTCTACAGCCGCCCTGTTAGTCATTGGACCACGGGTCTTTTGAAACCGAACGTGAGGGCTGTCTTTGGGAGACTAGGAGAGGGGGAAGAGGCGGGACAGAAGGAATTAAGGGGAGGAAAGGGGAGGGACGGTAAGGAGGGACATGGAGTGCCGCCCCTCCTCGCCGCGGTTGGCTGGGAGGGAGTAGTGACGTCACACAGGGCCCCTCGAAGTGGGCTGGTGAGTGGCTACATCGGGCGGGGGGTGGGATAAGGGTGATGACGCTATGCTGAGGCTCCGCCCCTTCTCTGGAGCGGAGACACCCAGACTGCTGAGACTCGGGCCAATCAGAGTGAAGCTCCAGGATGGCATGGTAACTGTTCCACCCTTCCTTTGCCTGCGTCCGCGGGTGGTCATGGGAAAGTGCTCCTGTCGTCCGGCCCTCATTTCCTGCCCAGACCACGTGCGGAGCTGGAGGGCCCGCCTAGGTCTATCTGCGTAGCTCGCCTGCAGCTGCTCCAAGGACCCCAAACCTGGCCTTCTTGCCTCCTGACCCATGCCAGCCCAACATAACTTCTCCCTCTCTGAATCCATAGCATAGGCATTGGGAGTGTTAGTGATGCCCTAAGGGAATGGCTCAGCTTAAGGTTTGGTACAAATAACAATTATTGGGACTTTTTTCCCACCTGCACTTTAGGAACCCCTAAAGTTCTAATTGAAATGATCCCGCCGCCTCTGGGATACCTTTGTGGATCAATCTTTCCCAGCGAGTTGGGGTGATGCTTGGGCAAGCCTCTGTTACAGATTTGTTTCTTTGTATTCTGTTACTTACTGTCTTATCTTCAGGGCGGGGCTCTTGGAAGTTAGAGCTTTATTTTCAAATTGGTGCTCCTTCCATTTGTGTTCCCTGGTGGCTCAGAGGATAAAGCATCTGCCCGCCATGCGGGAGGCCTGGGTTTGATCCCTGGGTTGGGAAGATCCCCTGGAGAAGAAAATGGCAACCCACCAGAGTATTTTTACCTGGAGTATCCCATGGACAGAGGAGCCGGGCGGGCTACAGTCCACGGGGTCACAGAGTCGGACACAACTGAGCGAGTTCACTTTTCCTTTTCCCCCAGGGTCTAGCCCAGAGCAGGAGACAGATTATCTCAAAGGGGTGAGTTGAACATGTTCTGGAAACTAGATCTAGTGACTAAGTGGAAAGTGAAAGTGAAAGGCGCTCAGTCTGACTATACAGTCCATAGCATTCTCCAGGCCAGAATATTGGAGTGGGTAGCCTTTCCCCTCTCCAGAGGATCTTTCCAACCCAGGGATCAAACCCAGGTCTCCCGCACTGCAGGCGGACTCTACCAGCTGAGCCACAAGGGAAGCCCCAAGTGACTAAGGGTTCCACACAAAATAGCAGATACTGTGCTCAGAAAGCAGAACCTGTTAGGATTACCACTGCACCGCCCCCTCCTCCTGGGACATTAATACAAGATTGAAATGAGCTCTACCCAAAACATGGATAAAGCTAAATTATGGGTTTTCAGTGGTGGCAAGGGATTAGAGATACTTAAAAAGTGGAGTGGTTGTGAAGATAAGATAATGGGTGGCAGAAACCTAGTACATTGTAGTTGTTCAGTAGATGCTTGAAGGAAGAAAAAAGTAAATATATGGATAATCAAATAGTAAAGCTAAATTTCTGACTCCAGACACCTTCCCCTAACTCCTCCATCAAAGTATTACTCCTTTCCCTCCACCCTCCCTTGCCTGTGCTCAGCATCAGAAAGTTATTAAGTCTCCCTTGAGGGTTACAGCAACCTCCTCACTGCCCTCCTGAATCTTTGATTTCTCACTTTCCAATCCTCAAACCCAACTCTGTTTAAGACTTTTCTTTACTTACTTATTTTGATGACCCTGAGACCAGGTGCACATTAAATGTTTGATGCAGAAATGAGTGAATTACTTTCTTAAGTATGGGATCTTTGAGTCAGAGAACTCTGCCTTTAAATCTGAGCCCAAACATGTGTTAGCTGTATGAACTTGGGGAAATTTCTTAACCCTTCTGAACCTCAGTTTTCTTGTCTGTAAAATGGGGATAATAACAGTACTTGCCTTACAGAGTTGTAAGAATTAAATGAAATAAGGCATATGGTACCAGGTACACCAGTACCCTCAATAAATAGTAGGTATTATTTGTATTCCTTAAAAAGGTTAAGAAACTCCCATTCTAAGACATGGACTCTGATACAGACAAGAAGCTCAGAAATGTGCCTTATATGAATGAATATTTCGGTCAGAGTATTAGCAGGTATGTAGGAGCTGAGCCTCTTAAGTAGTGTATACTTACTGGAAGACTGGAGGAGGAGACATTGGAAAAGAAGTGGTCCAGAAGGAATTTCCTACCACCATGGTGATTTCTAAGTAGAAGAACCTCTTGTTACATACTCTGGTAGGCAGGTGGCCCACAGGCTCATCATTCCCAGGGACTTCTGCCCCAGGAAGGACTTCTTCGTGGGCCAAGGCTTCCTGGGTCCACATACTCTTATTCTGCCTAATTCTGATAACACCCCTTTTGATTGTCATCATCTTCCTTCTTCCCCTATAAAGCCAAGAAGTTTGGCACCTGTTCACCAAACTTTGCTGAGCCAGGTTTTGTCCTGAGTATCAGGAGCTCAGAGATGTCCCCTGCTCAACGCTGCACTAACCAAGAGAGACAAAGCTAAGTAAAATCCATTCTATCCTAGGAGCTCCCAGTCTCTCTTACATATGTCCTGAGAACTCACTCTATGCAGCTCTCCAGGGAGGGGACAGACCTGTAAGGACTAAAGAATCATGAAAGAGCAAGAGACTTTCTTCCAGTGAGATGATTCTCCATTCCTTATATGGTACATTGAAAGAGCAGTGGAGTTAGATTCAAACAGATGTAAGTTCAGGTCCTCGATCTGCCACTTTTTAGATCTTGCACAAATTATTTAATTATTCTATACCCTGGTTTCCTTGTCTATAAAGTGGGTACAACAGTATCAATATGATTATAGAATTTGCAAAGGATTGGGCCCCTGTGTGGCACATAGTAAGCACACAGTAAATGTTGATTTCCTTTTTCTTTTCCTATAACTTGATAAGGAAGGGTGATGTTTATAAATGGCATATAACTAGATTTATCAATATATAAATCTTTTGTGAATATCTTTGACTTTTAACTAGAGCATTTAATCAATTGCATTTAATGAATTTACTGGTATATTTATGATTTTATCTAACATTTTAGACTTCTCTTTCCTCCAGATGTTCTGTTTTTGTTTCTCTTCTTAAAATATATTAAAAAATTTTTTTGTTTCTTTGGTAAGAATAACTGCCATTTACTGAGGCCCAGCTCTTTGCCAGATTTTTTAAATTGAGATATAATTTTCATAATATAGCATTCACCCATTTGAAGTGTACAATTCAGAGGTTTTTAGTATATTAGCAAAGTTGTGCAACCACCACCACTATATAATTTCAAAACATTTTAATAATCCCAAAAAGAAACCCCAGACCCATTAGCAATAATGTCCTATCTCCCTTTCCTCCCAGCTTCTGGCAATTTACTAATCTACTTTCTGTCTCAATGGATTTACCTATTCTGGACATTTCATATAAATGGAATCATAAAATACATGGCCTTTGTGTCTGACTTCTTTCACTTAGCATAATGTTTTCAAGGTTCATCCAAGTTGTAGCATGCATCAGTACTTCATTCCTTTTTATAAATAGGATAATATTCCATTTTATGAATAAACTATATTTTGTTTATGCATTCATGAGTTGTTTCCACCATAAGTAATGATTATTCCACTATGAATAATACTGCTATGGACATTCTTGGACAAGTTTCTTGTAGACACGTGTTTTTAATTCTATTTTAATTTTATGTTTATACCTAGGAGTAAATTTGCTATAGGGTCACATAGAAACTCTATGTTTAACTTAAGGAGCTGCCAAACTATTTTCCAAGTGGCTGTACCATTTTACATTCCCACCAGTGATGTATGAGGGTTTTAATCTCTCCACATCTTTGCCAATACTTGTAATTTTCTTTTTTCTTCCTTTTTTTTTTTTAAATTATAGCAATGCTAGAGGGCGTGAAATGGCATCTCACTGTGGGATTTTCTTAATACATTTCCCTAATGACTAATGATGTTGACCATCTTTTCATGTGCTTATTGGCTATTTAAATCTCCTTTCTTGCAATCTTGGATTATTTCATGTTTCTTCCTGCATCAGTTTGAAAATTAAATTATTTTTCTGTTATTTTAGTGATAGCCTTAGAAGTTACCACATGCATTTCTAACTTACTAAGGTGTGATGCTAATCAATACCTTTATAGGAAGGGTAGACTTTGCTGAGACAAGGAAAAGGTGAGTTCCAGGCCAGATGAACAGGGAGAACGGAGATGTAGGACCGGAAAAGAGCCCAGTGTATCCACGGATGCAAACTGGGACTTCATCTTAGAAGCCAAAGAATGTTCTGCAGAACAATGAAGATGTAATTGCTATCTGAGGCAGAGTGGAGCTAGAGCAAGATGGGTGAGCAAAGGGTGAGCAGTTTAAAGCCATCCAAGAAAGATGTCTCTGCCGTGAAAAAATTTCTAAGAACAAAGAACACGCCTCTTCAACCCAGGAAGACTTTCCTGAGGCTGCCTAGGAGGCAGGGCAGAGTTTGGCCTGTTGTGGCCAGATGCTTTCACACTGCCTCTTTCTCTGCCACTTCACCTGTCTCCAAGCCATGCTCCCTCTGCCTCTACCCTCTATCCCCAGCAGTCATTCTTCAGCTGCCTTTCTTGCAGTTCCTAAATCTCTTCTTGATATATCTAAATTCTGCCCATCCTTCAAAGTCCAATTCAATTAAATCAATCCAGCAAATGTTTTCTGGGCTCCTACTGTATGCCTGTCCCGAACTGAGCTGAGAGATTCAGAAATAAATGAAATAGGTGGAGGTTCTATCCTTAAATGAGCTCTGGACTATTGCTCATTTGATGATGGAGGAAGGAATATGGAGGGAATAGGCAGGAAGATGGAATAGGCAGCAAGTTATTTTGCTTTATCGTGATCAGAGCCCTAATAAAGGTGTGATGGAAAGCCATCAGAGACTGCCTGTAGGGTGAGCAGATCATGGGGATAGGGAGAGATAAGGAGAAAGTTAAGCAGAGTTCCATGTAAGAGGTGAGTATAGTTAAAATACCTGGTTGCTAGAACAGAGGATGACCAGATTATAAAAGATGTTGAATACTGCATTAAGGAGTTTGCCCTAGATCCTAAAGGCCATGTGTATGTGCTTGCTAAGTCACTTCAGTTGTGTCCAACTCTTTGTGACCCTATAGACTATAGCCCACCGGGCTTCTCTGTCCGTGAGATTCTCTGGGCAAGAATACTGGAGTGGGTTGCCATGCCCTCCTCCAGGGGATCTTCCAGACCCAGGGATTGAACTTGCATCTCTTATGTCTCCTGTGTTGGTAGGCAGGTTCTTTATTACTAGCACCACCTGGGAAGCCCCCAAAGCAATGAGGATTTACTAATTTGCTCCAGGGGCCAGATGTGATCAGCTCTGTGTCATTAAAAGAGCCAATGTGAATGTAAAGGGGAATGATGGAGAGGTAGTAGGGTAGTGAAGGAGATCTCCTACAGGGAGCATTCCTTGACAACTACATCCCACATTCACTTCCCCTGTTCTGCTCTACCTGCCCCCCACCTCTGCACTACCCCATGCTCCTGGAACAATCCTGAAAACAAATTCTCAGACAGCTTGGACTATCTGGTATGCGTTTGTGCAAAGGGGATTGGAGCGGTGATCATGGCTAAGGCCTTAAAGATGGTGGTGGTGTTTCAGGCACAGGTCTCCTTGGCGTATGTCTAGGTACCAGGCAAACCAACTGGGAGGTCAGGAGACACTGGAAAGCTTCAACAACAGCAGCAGCTATTTGGACAATGGACAAATGCCAGTTCAGCAAACACTGAGTGCCTCCTGAGTAAGGGTGAGACTAGATGCTTAGATGCTTGTTCAACTTCTTTCTCTGTAAAATGGCTTTCATCAAATTTAGTTCACCAGATTATTAAGAATATCAACTAAGAGAATGCATATGAAATCCCTGGCACATAGTAAGAACTTATCTTTTTCTTCCACTTTTCTGTGTATAAATCAAGTAGGAGTCAGTCTTTTAAACTGACAGTGGAGGAAACAGATTCAGAGAGGATCAGTGACTGCTGAGGTCAGACAATTCAGAAAAGGCTCAATCAGGACAAGTTCTCGCTGTAGCTGACATATCTAGCTGTAGTTAACGTGGTATACTAAGTACTTTCCACATACCTGGCATGTATGTTATCTAATTCTTACAACAACCCTATAATGTGGATATTCCTAAAACCATTTTAGAGATGAGGAAGCTGAGACTCCAGATTGTATGATGGGGAATCGCCCAAATCACCAGATAATTAAAGGCCAATTAGAGTGCCTCAAGTTTCAGGCATTAGAGGTAGTCTAGAGGCAGGGAGAAAGGACCCAGCCCCAGGGAATAGTACTTAGAGCCAAAGGAACAAATAAGGGGTTAAGACAGGAAGCAAGGGCCAGGAGCAGGCATGTGTGGGTTGGAGCTGGACAAAGAGGATGACAGGAAGCCCCAAGGAAGAAAACCTAAATTGTTTTCAAAACTAAATAGGAGTGGTTCTTTCAGTAAAGTTTTACTAATTGCTCACTTTCCCTGGGACCTTAAAGGACAGGGTTGGGGAGAATTTAAGTCAAGAAAACTAGTTTTTAATAAGGCACCTTCCTTGTAGATTTGAAGCCCCCAGGAGTGAGCAGGATACCTCTGGGTCCCCCACCATTGCTCAGCTCAGGGCCTGCCACAGAGAGGGCCTAGGCTGAGTAAATGAACAAAAGTGAACGCACGCAAAAGGGCTCTGGTAAGTTAATCAAACCTGGGCCTCTGTTTCCCCTTCTACAAAGTGACCATGATAGCTACCTTGTGGGATTAACAGTATATAGTGACTAAGGGAATGCCCTTAGGTGCTAGACCGAATCCTGGTCCTGACACTTGCTAGCTGTGTGATTAGGTAACTTGGCTTCTCTGTTTTCCATTGGTGAAATGGAGATATTAATAGTATCTACCACATAGGGCTTTTATGAGGATTAAATGGGATAACACATAAAATGTAGAAGAGTGCCTGGGATACAGGAGGTGCTCAAAATGTATGGATTTAAATGGGAACGATGTGATGGAAACAGTGCCTACCTCAGGCGTCCTGCACCTGCTGCGTGTGCTCAGACAACCCCACATTGTAACTAGGGGAGGGATTACTGGCCCCTTCATCCTTTTTCCCTATTGAGGTAGGATGGTCTTTATAAAGGTAGCCACAAGTCCCCCTCAGGGGTCCGTCAGATGGGGAAGGAAGCCCGCGTGGGGGCTGGTTTCTGGGGATCAGCCCTGACGGTGAAGAGAGACCTGGGACTGGGCGAAGAAGATCAGCTCTGTCTTATTAAAGATGTGACCAGGCGCCCTCTCCTGATCAGGGGCAGGAATAGCTCTGGCCCAGAGTTTCGGGGGTGGGCCCCACGGGATCTCACTCCTTATTATGTGCTCTTCCCTTTGCTGAAATGCCCCGATTGGGTTCTGGGGAGTAAAGTTTAGGGGAGGGGCGCCGAGGCTGGGGCCAAACTGGTTTAGTGTTTTAAAAGGGCGAAGCTGGATAATTCGTCTAGATTGGGGTGGGGGGTGGATAGACACCGGGGTCAGGAAATGAGAGAATTCGGGGCCTTCCTGAATTAACTGTATGTTCTTTCAACAGGTGATGGAACGCTGCTGAGAGGTAAGGTGACAAGGTGGCTTATCCAGCGTGTCAAACCCAGTTGTCCGGGGCTCTTCCGGCTGCCCCCACGCAGCCGGAATTAGTGGGGCAGACCAGGGCTGGATCGGCATGGCATGAAGGGACGCCAGATTAAGGGGGACAGCACTGGGTCCTGGGCCGCAGAAGCGGGGAGGGGCCAGCAGAGCAATTGGGCTCAGTTTCCTTGCCAAGTTCCGCCTCGAGCGCGCCGGCCCCGCCCTCGCCGTTCCCGCTCCGCCCCGCCCCCTACTGCTCGCCCCCCGGGCCGGGCCTGGGTTTCCCCCCGGTGCTCCCGGCTCCCGGCCTGCGCCGGCGCGGCCTCTTCGCCGCCGCAGCCTGGGTGAGTATGGGGATGGGTGTTCCGGGCTGCCGGACAGCCCCACTTGGGGGAGCTCGGTCACGCGGTCTGGCCTCCGCAGGGCCGGGCCCCAGGCTGTGGGGGTCCCGCCGCCTGCCCAGGAACCGCTGCTTTCCTCTCCTGGCTGGCTGATCTGACCCCTTTCCCCACTGCTCCCCGACATGGGCCCGATGTGCCGGAGTGAGCTCTCCCCGCTTCACTCCGCAGCGACTCCTGGTCCAGATTCTACCAGGAGGGAGGTGCGGGGGGTGCTTTGCAACCCCATAGATGAGTTTCAAATCCCAGCTCTGCCAGTCATTAGCCTATGACCTTGAGCGAGTGTTAACCTCCTTGAGCCTCACTTTCCTCTTCTGTAAAATGGAAATATACAGGCTATAGTGCCTACCTCATAGAGTTACATTGTGAGGATTAAAGAAAATGTATATCTAGTTCTGAGCAGGGTGCCTAGTACTCATCCAGTAAGTGTGGATTTTGGACTGGAGCCTGAAAAGGTGTTTGAGGATCTCTGGAAATAAACTAGGGATACTCCTGAGAAAGCAGTTTTCAATGTTCAATGAAGTAGTACCTGTGTAGAAGTTAGAGTTGACTGGAGCTGAACCGCTGCCCTTTAGATAGGGAGCTTCCTGTCCTGAGGCCTGGGAGAGTAGAATGACCCAGTTGGTATGGATTTATTAGTAATCCAGATCACACAATCCCATGTTGTATAACTGTGAAAGCAGGCCCAGAGTGGTTAGGTGACTTGCCCAAGGTCACACAGCTAAAAGGGAGGGTAGGTACACCTCCAGGAAATGGCACAGACTATTCCTGAAACCTTATCATTCCCTGCCTTAGGCACTGCCTATTCATTCCCTGAGGATCTGCTCGTCAGTTTTGGGGTCCCAGTGATTCCTGAGTGATCCAGAGCAGCTGGCTTCAGGAAGGGATGTTGGAAAGGGGCACTAGTACCATTACAACCACAGAATTTGGATTTGGGCTGGGTGGGGAAGGTCTTTGGGGATGATCCAAACAATGTCAGAATGTGCTTGATTTGGGAGGGCCACCAGAGTCACTTCCACCACTCCCTGGGAAAGGTCTGGCCCCCTGGAATTACTGGAGCTTGAGCAGTTGGGGCAGGCTGCCTGACAGAGCCTGGCAGAGAGGTGGGTGGAGGAAGATGGATGAGAGGCATATCCACCTGGCATTTTCCAGATTCCAGGAGGAGGCTGGCCTCCAGGAGGTCAGGGTTCTTCCTGAGGGCGGGGCCAGGCAGAGCTGGAGCTTGATCTCCAGGCCAGGCCCTGGAGTCCAGAAGGGCATGCTCTTTGTGTATCTGAGTCAGCCATAGTTTGGCAACAGGACGCCTAAGTTCTGAGGACGGCTTTCCCTCAGGCTCAGCATGTCGTTTTCAGAAAGGATCTTCCTCTCTCTGTGTCTTGGTTTCTCTGTCTTTAAAATGGGAACAGGGCTAACTCATCTATATAGGATTTGGTTTTTTAGCTTTTTTCCTCCTAGGGACAGTTTCCCCTTCTCTTTCCCCTCCTAACCTGACCCTTCTGCCCAGAGCTCTGGCCCAGAGAGGAGGGGGTCAAGGAAGGCCAGAGTGCAGTGTGTGATGTTGAGCGCCATGTCGCCTCACTGCTGGCTCTTCCTTCTATTTGCTGTGTGACCCTGAGCCACTCCAGTCCCTGAGTCCTGCCAGTCTCTTGGCCTCAGTGTCCTCTTCTATGCCCTGGGGTTGGGGCTGGACTAGGATTGCTGGCATATACTTGGCTGGTAGTATAAGGCCTGACCCTAGATATCCTCATCTCATTGGAGGGGGGCAGACCTCAGACCTTACCTGGTCTCTGGAGGAGAGTGGACAGGCTCCTGGGGACTGGGAAGCCTCCAGAAGCTGACCAGGCAGCTCTCTTTAGCAAACAGCAAGCCTAGGCTAGCACCAGGCCTGATGTTGCAAAGCCTTTCAGTCTCTAAACACGTGAGGCAGCCGGTGGGGACAGGCAGGGGGTTGGTGTTCTGCTGGCTTCCATGGAGTCCTTGCCACTGTGGACTGCAGTGCAGGCACACAGAGCACACAGAGCCTGGAAAGGGACTGAAGGTACAGAAGGGTCCTGAGCCAATGGATGAAGCAGAGAGAGCCGATGGGAGGCCCTGAAACATGGAGGCTCCAAGGTCTGGGGGAGGAGATGGGCCATTCTGACCCCTGGGAGGTTTTAGGATTGGTTCCTGAAACAAGAGAGACTAGTTCAACCAGCTCCTGTCAAGCCAGGCATAGGGATGAGAAGTTTTCCTGACTTACTCAGGCTTCATCTTAGCATAGATTTGGTTCATTCTCTCCTCTGAAATGGAGGGTGAATGTTCTTATGGGAGTCTGAGTCCATCTTCCTCGTCCTGGGCAGTAGCTGTCCAAGCTTAAGGGACTCGGTGGCTTCCTTCTCAGATTCCTCCCACCCCACAGCTAAGCTGAGGACTGAGCACAAGGGCTGGCTTCCCCACGGAGTACCAGCCTCACTACCTTGGGCCCTGACAGCACACCACTCCATCCCCAGGTCTGACAAGATGTACCAGGTTCCACTGCCGCTGGACCGGGATGGGACCCTGGTCCGGCTCCGCTTCACCCTGGTGGCCCTGGTCACGGTCTGCTGTCCACTTGTCGCCTTCCTCTTCTGCGTCCTCTGGTCCCTGCTCTTCCACTTCAAGGAGACTACGGCCACACACTGTGGGGTAGGGTTTGTTTTGGGGGGGGGGCATTGATACCTTATATTCAGGCCTAATCGGATCTGTTTTGAATCCTGAATCTCTTGTAACAGAATTAGCCGTCACACATTACTGGGCTGCTGGGGGTGCCTGCAAATGGAGGTCTCAAGGACTAGTCTTCCCTCTACCTTTCATGGACGTCATTGGGGGCCAGGGTCCCTAAAGTTGGGCAGCTCCAGAACCCAGAACCCAAATCCTTACTTCACAGAGGGGCAGATTCAGCAGCCCCAGGGTTTTCTGGAGGGTAGAGAATAAGACTGGGCTAGAGGGCACTTGAGGCTTCTCAGTGTGGCTCTGTTGTGGGCTGTGCCTGTCTCCATGTGAACGTGATTATGTAAGTGTGTGTGTTAACTGTGAGGGACATGACTATAATGGCTTTGATTGGGGTCTGTGTGAGAGAGAGACTATATCTGTGCCTGTCTGACTGGGGACCTGATTATATGTATGTACATGGGGTAGGTCCCATGACCTCTGAGGTACCCTAGGTGTCCATATACCCTCTTGGATAGGGATATGGGATGTTGGGCTAGAAAGAAAGTTGTGAGTTCTTTCTCTGTAGATTATTGGAGTAAATGGGGAAAGACCTTTGTGAACCTTTATTATCTTCCTAGTTCATCTGCTGACTCTGTATTACTTGAGACTCAGGGACAGCCTCACTTTCCCCATGTCTAAAACAGGGTTCAGAATTCCTGTTCTCCTCCTCAGGGTTAGTGTAGAACTCCAAGTAGAGGAGATGGGAAGATGGTTTGGGAAATATGAAGCGTGAGGAGCAGAAAGAGGAAGAGGAAAAGGAGACTGTCAAGTTGGAAGACAGGGCAGGAGGGAAAGTTAGCCAAGGGTCTCTAAGTGGGAAAGAGGACATGAACCCTTGGACTAGCCACACAGAGAGCTCAGAAGGCCCCCAAATAGCTGAGCTTCCCACCTTCATATAAAGAGCATCTGCTCAAGAATATGGGATCTGACTGGCAGGTGTGGGGGCCCACTTCATTTGTTCATATGTCTTGAAGTTTTCCTTCTTCTTGATTTGTCAGTGGGTGGATGTGGGCCTCGAGCTGGCAGCCAGTCTGGTGAGACTTAGAACTAGGAGCCGTCAGAAAGAACAGGACTGGAAGAAAAAGGGATGACCAGTTGATCTGAAGCGGATGATCAGAAAGGATTCATCCAACAGCCTCTCCTGACCTGGTTCTCACTTTCGATAATGCATCCAGTATTCTTTTACCCTGGCCAACTCCTCTTCATCTTGCAAAACCCTTCTTAGGTGTCTTTTCTTTCTGATAGGCTTCTCTAGCCTCCATGGGGCAAGCTTAATCACTCCTTCCTCTGAGTGCTCATAGAACTGGTGTTCTCTCATACAGTTCTGTCACGCTGTATTTGTGTCTCTTTCCTACTAGGCTGGGAGCTCCTTGAAAGTGGGCACTGCGTCTGAATCAGAAAGTATTTGTTGAATAAATGGATAGGACACCTGCCTCCCACCCCAACACACAGCAGCCCATTGCCCTGGGAAAAGGAAGGCATGATATAATGCAGTCATAGTCCATACGGAAAATTATAATATTTGTATAGCATATGAAGTTAGACGGAATAGGCTGTTTGCTCTGGCCCTTGTGGCAGGCTCCAAGGGATAATGGGATCAATAACCTCAGCATACTTATAACCCATTCTCAGCATACTCCTTGGAGAGCTAAGGCATAGGTAGCTGCTGGAAGGGTACTTGGCCTCTCTTGGGCAGGACTAGGCCTAGGGACCCCGGAGGTATTTTGTCCCTACTCCCTGGGAGTACTGTGATGGATCCATGTGGAGATTTTCATATATGATCTGGATTTCTCACCCAGATACTAAAGAAGTATCTTTAGTCTGTAATTAGATGATTTTGCCTCTGCTTGCATGTCCCCAGTGATGGGGAGGTGGGGCTTCTCTCCTTTCCAGGCAGCCGATTCCAAGGAGACTTAGTAACTAACAATTAGCAAGCTCTTTCTCACAGTGAGCACACCCTCTCTTTCTGGTGGGTGTCTGTCCTAGCTCTGGCTCTGCTTTAAGACCCTCGGAGCTACTTTTTCCACCTGGCTTCCAGACAGTCCTGCAGAAATGGGAAGGCAGTAATGCAGGGTCCCTTGATTTTTCTCTTCTTAGGTAGCATGGTTCCGAGTCCGTCAGGCAATCCTTATAAGACATATGCCCCTGGGCTTGGCCCAGTTGATCACTATTCTCTTCGAGGCCCTGATCTGGGCATAGGACTTCCTATGGCCTGGGCAGTTCAGCCCAAAACAGGACTGTTCTGTTCCTGTTACTGGCTGATAGACCTCTGTGAATGCAGCCTGTGCTGCCACTAGCTGTTTCTGCACAGATGCAGGCTGGACACTGATACCTCATGTTCAGCCCCCTCCAGATCTCTTTTGGACCCTGAATCTATTGTTTAAGATTACCTAGCTCTCTGATGGAGCAGGACATATTCAATCCTGCTCGAACACAAAGGGGCTAAATCCTATTCTGCTTTCTCCCTTTCCCTTCCCAGAAATCTGCTTACATCCCTGGACCCCACCCCCATCTCTGGCAAAGGGATCTGCTGTGGGCTGACCTTGGCCGCTATCACTTCTTACCTTTGCAGAGTGTTCTGGGATTTATGACATGGCCTTGTTGGTCCTGGGAAGGCTGTGTGCCTCAGCAGGCGTGGAGATCTGGGCACTGTGGGCGGGAGGCAGGCCCTAGGGAACTGGAGGTGGGACCCTGAAGTCTTAGAGCAGTCTCAGTCTGGCTAGAGCCCTCAACCCAAGCCCCGGATCCTTCAGCACCCAGTGTGAGTGTCGCTTCGTGTGCCTACCCCTACCCCAATTCCCCGAAACTGAGCTGGACCAGTGTGGGCTGAGGTTCCCTTAATGGAGGGAGTTCTGATTCTCATGAGGAGATTTGGTTCTAGGCCTTTTAAACCAAAGCCATCTCCATCTGCCCCCCCCGAAGGAAGCCCAGCTTGAAGGGTCATGGTGGTCAAGGGGAGTCTGGGAGGGCATTCTCTGTCCAGGGGAAGAAGGGAGCAGAAAAAATCCACCCCCTCAGTCTGGGTCTGTTTCCTGGCTCTGGCCCAGCACAGCAGGCTCAACCTGAGCAGAGAAGAATCCTCTGATCCCCAGATTCCTGAAAACCTGGAATTGGGTGACATGGTCTTCTCAGAGAGGAAGAAGATAGAACTCTGGGCCACCGGAGAGACCCTGGTATCTTGGGGGTCAGGGTACTGCTGGCCTGAGGCTTAGATCATTCTGAGCCTGGGGGTGGGATGGCGGATAGCCTGTGGTCCCATTGAATAGGTTCTGGGCCCTCCCATTGTTCCTAGTTGAACTTGGGTGAAGAGCAGGAATGTGGTCAGACAGGGTCAGTAGGAGAGCTTGGGCCACTCTGAGCCAAGGGTCCTTTGTCTGGGTTACTTGCCCTGAAGAAGGCCTTGGCTTGGAGACTTAAGCTGTCAGGTGGCAAGAGGCCTTAGTCCTAATGTTTGATCCTTGCATAGTTCTGGGCCTTGGTCTTCCCTTCTGTGAAATGGGAAGAATAACCCTTCCATCCTCTGACCCTTTTCCTGAGCAGTTATGAGGGTCATGGGAATGAGGCAGGTCATCAGAACTCCCATGTGCAGGCCACTGGGAGCCTCAATTCTCCAGACTCTTCCAGAGGTGAACCTACAAGAGCAGTGTGCCAAGGGGACTCCTATGAGCTGACCCTGCCTCTCTCTGCTGTCCTGGCCCTTCCCCCTTATACCTCCTCTTCTGCACTTTCTTTTTCCTTTATGCCCTTCCTACTCTTTTACTCTGCCTTTTCCCTGTCCTCTGAGGAGCTAGCTTTAGAAAATGCCCCACTTTCCCAGGCCCAGGTATCCCCACCAGGCCCCAAGTTGTGTCCCTTGCCCTGCCTGAGCACCACTCCCTACAGGATGTTCTCTGCGGCCTCCCAGCCCTTGGACCCCGATGGGACTGTGTTCCGGCTCCGCTTCAAAGCCATGGTCTCATGGGTCATCACTTTCCCTGTGTTCGGCTTCTTCTTCTGCATCATCTGGTCTCTGGTGTTCCACTTTGAGTACACAGTGGCCACTGACTGTGGGGTGAGTGCCAGGCTCCCCAGCGCCTGGGTCAGGGCCAGTTCAAGAGATGGTGATAAGGGTAGAATGTCAGAGTCAGAGAGAAGGCAGAGGGTGAGAGGGGAGGGGGATAAAAGGATGGTGGGGTCGGGGGGAAGTCAGGGGGTGTGTTTTGGGGAGAGCGAGCCAGGGAAAGTAGAGTCACAGTCCTCCAAGACTAGAAGAGGATTGTAGAGGGTACAAGGTGGCAGAGGGGAGGAGGGGGAAGGGAAGAGAGAGGGAAGAGGCAGGAGAGATCTCGAGAGGGAGAAGAGGGCTGAAGAAAGACCAGACTGGAAAGGAAGCCAGGACCGTGGGCTAAGATGAGGCCAGGAGTGAGGAGAAGTAATGAGTGGCTTTAGCCCAGACAAGAGGTCTGACCTGAGAAGACCCCAGTCCTGCCTTGGGTTCTTCTAGCTTGGTTTCTCCACTGGCAGTCTCAGGCCCCACAACCTGTATCCTCAGAGTTCTGCCAGCTGGAAACCTAGAAGGAGCCCCTGCTTCTAAGAGCAGTCCACCAAGCCTTTCCTGAGGGCCCAGAGGGATGCAGGTTCTGTATCAGGGGCATGGAGTTGAACATGGACTTGCCCTTAGCATCTCATTCCTGCAAGAGACAGACTTGGGCACAGATGTTCCCAGCACTGTGAGATGAGATTCCTTCTGTGATAAAAGGAGCACAGAGTTGGTGGGTTCAGAAGAAGCTCTTCACCCAGCTCAGAAATCAGAGACTTCCTTCCTGGAGTGAGGGTCGGGGTGGGGGGAGGGGAGTGAGGGTCTGGTGGGGGTGGTGTGGGTGGGACTTGTTGCTGTGGGGGTGAAGAAGGATTTTCATGAGTGCCAGGTTGACAACTTATGATTTTATCCAGGGGACAATGGGGAGCTTTGGAAAGATTTTAAGCAAGAAAGGGACATGATCAGATTTGAGGTTTAGAAGACCGTTCTGGCTCCTGTGTGCAGAACAGATTTAAGGGCAGCAGGGCAAGAGCAGGGTACAGGGGTTTAGTTCATGGTACAGGAGGTTCCAGCTGAGATGGGGACTTTGAGGTTAGAGAAGAGGGAATGGAGTTCAGAGAGGAGTAGCAGGTAGTTCTGATAGGAATGGGAGCTGTGAACAAATATGGTTAGTACTCTGCGTTGTGATAGGAATAGGAGTTTTTATCCAGTTGGCAAGGGATGGGGAAGAGGATGGGTGGTAGGAAATAAAGAAAGGTCATCCATAAAAGTCAGGGGACTTTTATCTGAGGCCAAAAGAATGAATCTCTAATGGTGAAACATGAGATGCTATGATAAGGAAGTTTTTGGACCTGTTCCCTTTACACCCTGTGAATTTCTGATCTGCTGCCCTGCCATAGATCCACTGAGTCATGTCCTCCAGGCCAAAGGGTTTCTACTCTTGGGGAAAGGAATTATGCTCCCATCTTTCAGTACCCTTAGTTCTGAGCTTTTTGGGAAGGGGGATTTGGGTACTGTGTACCCAGGCTCTGATAGATTCTATGTTGCTTGTTGCTGGCATAGTTGGTGAGTGGGGAACGTTAGTACTTGGGATGGCAGGGGTGAATATGAGTACCTATACCTGATTGTATGTGTGTATGTGTGTGAGAGAGAGAGTTTGAGTGAGTTGATGAGGGAGGCAGTTCTTACTCTTTGAATGCTGTGCCCACCCCTAACCTGAGAGGAGCTTGCGAGGATAGGACGAGTAGCCACAGGGCCCTAATTCTCTAATCCTCCTGAGGCATCCCCCCAAACTCTGTGTCATCTCTACCCTTTACCTATTTCCCAGCATCAGTCAGGGCTCTGGGCCCTTCAGTGCTCTGAGTTCTCCCAGCCAAGCCTTAGATGTTGGTACAGTTCTCCTTAAAGTAGCTGAGGTTGGGGCAGGAGTTTTCAGAATGAATATTCTAGGAAGTGAAGACAACACTCCCACTAACCCTACATAGGGGACCTACCCAGAGAAGCAGGAAAGTCAAATGAAGAGGCTTGGAGGTCTCAGCAGTGTCCAGTCCAGATATGACTCCCACCTGTCACTCAGAAGCCGGCCTTCCCATGGTCAGTAGCCACATAGATCACGCCTTTTTTTGCAGGCTTTTCAGGAAAGTTTGTCTTCTGAAAGCCATTGCTTATACTCACTGCAGATGCCTTGCATACATTATATTTAGTATTCACCATCACCCTGCAAGGCAGGTGATATCCCTATTTTGCCAATGAGGAAAAGCTCAGAGAGGTAAAGTGACTTGCTCAAGGTCCCCCAGCTTAGAAAGGCAGAGCTGGGATGCACACTCATTGCCCCCAAGCTGCCTTATCACTGAATATCTGAGACTGATCTTGAGCTTTAGTATCTCAAGTTGTACCTTGAGAGCATCACACTCTCTCTGAAAGCTCTGCACTCAGCTGCCTCTGACAGTGCTGGGGGGAATCCATCTCCTTTTCTGTGAAGGCTTGAGAGGGCTCTGGCCCAGGCCCTCCCCGGCCCCGTGAGCTGTTTCTATCATTGCCTGCCTTCCCAGCCACTCTGAGATCCATTCAGCATCCCCACTGGCAGACAGGAAGGGATCTTCCAGAACTCCATCTATGAAGACTGGTCCTGCTATCATCACAGCAGGGTCATTCCCTTTCTGGGTTTCTGGGCTCTGGTACTGCTCTGGCTCTTGTTGAAGGTCTAAAAGAGTCCACAGAAAGTGTGGGCAACAGACTGGTAACTTCCATGGTTATGGAGTCCTTTAGAAATGCAGATTTTCAGATTCCAGACCTTCTGCATTCTCACACAATCCCAGATGAGTCGTATGCATATTAAAGTTTGAGGCACACTGCTTTAGACATTGGAGTCTAAGAGATCCTCCTCCCATTCAAGGTCTTCCTGTTCCCATCAAAACTACTGTTTACCTACCCTGCATTCTCTCACTCTCTCGTATAAACAACACACCAGTCCTTGCAGTTGTGTGATATTATCTCCTCCTTCCTCAGCTTCAAAGAATGACATTACAGTTCCTTAAGAAATGAGGAATTCAGGCTTTGAGAAAAATGGATGAGAGATATACATAAGAACAGGGTCATTTTCTTAGACTACACCAGGTTAGGAACACCCACTTTCTTCAACATGATCAGAATGGGGGTATTCTTCTGGCCCAGCTCCCTTGGGATCTCCCAGCACCCTCTATTGCCTTTCTACCCCTGACCAGAAGAACAAGTGAACTGAAAGCAGTCAGGAAAGGCTCGGTTGGGAAGTGAATCCAGCTCTGTCTCAAGGAGGCTGAGAAGTTTCCGTCCTTGGGACTGAATCTGTGATGCTGGGCTCATGGACCTTACTACAGTTCCTTATCCAGGTCCCAGCCCTGTGCTGTGGGCTCAGAGAACTTCTGAACCTGGCTGTAGCTTTCGCAGCCATCTGTAGGGAGATGGAGACAGTCCCACTCTGCACCCACATGAACCCCAGGCTGGCTGGGGAGTCAGAACCAGGCACAGGAGGGTCTGGGACCTGGAAGGGGAGGTCGCCCTGGAGAGCTGTGAGGCTTTGAAGGAGGACTTCCTGGAGGGAGGGGCTGGAGCAGAACCTTCTGAGTGTCAAGGTGATTATTGGAAGAGAAAGATCTCCAGGTGGGCGGGGCATCAGGGGGTCAGCGCCCAGATGGGTCCCAACTCTCTAGGTGCCCAACTACCTGCCGTCGGTGAGCTCGGCCATCGGCGGAGAGGTGCCCCAGCGCTATGTGTGGCGCTTCTGCATCGGTCTGCACTCAGCGCCCCGCTTCTTGGTGGCCTTCGCCTACTGGAACCACTACCTCAGCTGCACCTCCCCGTGTGCCGGCTACCGCCCGCTTTGCCGCCTCAACTTCGGCCTCAATGTTGTGGAGAACGTCGCGCTGCTAGTGCTCACCTACGTCTCCTCTTCTGAGGACTTCAGTGGGTGTCCAGACGAGGGAAGAAGGAGCGGGGAAGGGTTTGGGGAAGGGATGTCCTTGCCCCCTCCCTGCCCAGGACCTCCCAACCTGGGGCTTTGAGTGCTCCCTGCAGGGCATGCTCCCAATCCTCCTCTCTCCCTCCAGCCATCCATGAAAATGCTTTCATTGTCTTCATCGCCTCATCCCTCAGTCACATGCTCCTCACCTGCATCCTCTGGCGGCTGACCAAGAAGCACACAGTAAGTCAAGAGGTACGGTCTACCCCTAGTGGGGCTCCAGGCGGCCCAGAGGACAATCAAGGACACTCGTCCTCAGGATGTGGGTAACGGTGAGGTGGAAACTGGAGTCCTATGGCGAACTGGGGCTAGGGCTGGACCTGGGGACAGGGGGAGGGTGATGGGTCAGAATCTGGGGGTGGTTTGGGTAGTGTGAGGAACTGGAGAACATTTCTAGAAGAGATGGAGGCTCCATATGGGAGTAGAGGGAGGGGCAGCACCTAGGCTGCAGCAGGTTAGGAGCACTGAGTCCTGGTCTGTGGTCTGTAATCATCCCAGTCTCACCCCCCACCCCCCGCCGCTTCTCTTCTCCTCACAGTATCTGGAGGTGTTGGGTTGGTAGATAACTCCAGGTAACTTACTCTGTCCCCTTGAAATGGGAGGGACCCACTGCCTCATTGGCCTCGTTACACCCCCAAATGCAGGGCTATGAAATGCCCATCATTCCTGCTGCCCATGCCTGTGTCCCCTTCCATGACCAAGGATGGTAAGACTCAGCCCAGGAGTTGGGGCCAAGAGGGGAGACTGTCCACTCACATCTAACAAGCTGCAGAATGGTGACAGAGTTCATCCTCTAGGACCGCAAGTCCTACAACTGGAAGCAGCGGCTCTTCATCATCAACTTCGTCTCCTTCTTCACGGCTCTGGCTGTCTACTTTCGGCACAACATGTATTGTGAGGCTGGAGGTGAGACCAGGCGAGGATTCCT
This sequence comes from Oryx dammah, assembly GCF_014754425.2. NCBI lineage: Eukaryota > Metazoa > Chordata > Mammalia > Artiodactyla > Bovidae > Oryx > Oryx dammah. The sequence continues at coordinate 49,112,639 of NW_024070201.1, read as the reverse complement.
GGGTGGTCACAGTGGCCCTGGGACAGCTGTGATGCTTCCTGTGCCATCTGTGGTAGGGCAGTGGACTTGGGGGCTGCCTGCCGTTGTGTTCCAGACTCTGTGTAGTGATGCGGTGGTGGTGGTCATCTCGCAAGAGGCCACTGGAGGGTAGAGAAGTTAGCTGATCAGGCCCTGTTCCTTGTGTCCTTGCTGCAGTATACACCATTTTTGCCATCCTGGAGTACACGGTCGTCCTGACAAACATGGCGTTCCACATGACAGCGTGGTGGGACTTTGGGAACAAGGAGCTGCTCATTACCTCCCAGCCAGAGGAAAAACGGTTCTAAACCCTTCTCTCCTCCTGCTGGGGAGGAGGCCCACTGCCCAGAAACTAGGAACAAGATACCACTCTGGCCTTCCCTCACCCTGTGTCCTCTCTGAGCCCTACTGAAGCTAGGGGAGAGGGGAAGGAGGGAGGAAGGGCCCAGGACAAGGTTTCACCCAGCCCTGCTGGGTTCTTCTTTCCCCCACTCCACGTGTAGGCACAGAGGCCTTTAAGCAGCACCACTTGTACCTGAGAAGCCCCAAGAAGCTGAGCTGGCAGGAGAGCTCCACCATCTGGTGCTAAAAAAAGTCCTGAGGTTCATAACCACCATCCGGTTCTTGGCCTTTACATAGCCACCTCTCGCTGAGGTCAGGGACCACTGAGCAGTGGCTGCTACCAGAAAACCACAGCCATTTCTCCCCATGGGGTCATTCACCTGACTCGTGCTAATCATCTGCTCTGCACATTCTGGCCTGTGACCACAGGCCCTTGCTAAGGTTGCCCAGGTGTCCTAGTCCTGACTTCACCTGGGATTTGGTGTGTGCCCTTCCCTAGCTGTGCCTCCATATGTCTGTGTGGATGAAGTGGGGGTGCAGCGGGGTAGGGGGGCTGTATGATTTCCTAGGGCTCTGCCATTCTGCTTCTCCCTGTGGAGGTGGTGGTCTGTACCTAAAGGATGACCTCCAGAAAAAGCCCTGGCACAACATGTCTTTCCTTTCCCTTCTGAAATTGCTGACTTAAGACTCTTCCTCTTTGGCAAAGGTGCCAGGTAGCGGGCTCAGAGGCACAGATTCCTGCCCTGAAACGGGCTTTCTGGTGTTCCCCCCATCCTCCCTCCTGCCTTAGGCCCTGTGCTCTTTGGGTTGTACATTTTATTTCAAAGGGAAATAAATTTTTTTTTGTCAACAGTCTGGACTAGGCTTACTTGTTTGGAGGCTCATCTCTTTGTTTAATGGAACTGAGGTGGGGAACAGGCTCCAGGACAGAGGGAATAGTCTATGACCGGTATGATTCCATGTGGCATCCCTCCCTGGCCCCCCACCCCAAACACACACTTAGGCCTTGGACTCTCCTACAATCTAAGCTGATTTTGATGAGCAGGAGCGACTTTCTCTGCAGTGACTCCAGGTTTGGAAGCTTTGATACCTGGGAGAGCCTTAGGTTGAGGCAAAGGCCTGAGTGCTAGCCTCAACACTGTCAGTAAAGATTTGTCCCCGTGCAGGTATAAGGGGACAGTTCTCAGGTGCATGACTGTGAGAGCACCTACCTGCAGGCTGATGACTCAGCCTCGCCCTTTATGGTCCTTAGATAAGGAAGTTTTTCCTCTTGCTTTGCATCCCAGACTACTGCAGAATCTGTGGCTGGGCCCCAGGACAAGACGGGCCCCTCCAAGGGAGCCCAGAGCTTTGTTAGGGAAATTGGGGGGTGGGGGGACCACAATGAAGTCTATTGTCCCCTGTCCCCTCTTGCAGGAAACAAAAGGCTCCCAGTCTCTGGGGAGCCCTAGCCCATGCTTGGTCCCTGCCCAACCCCCAATGCCCAGCACACAGGGAGGAGCCAGGGCCATGGAGACAGGAGGTTTTATTGATGCTGATGGGGGTAGGAGGGGCCCCCAGGAGCCCGGAGGGAGTGGGGGTGGGGCTGAGTCAGTCAGCAGATGCTAAGGCTTAGGCACATGAGGGTAGGTTAGGGCACATTCATCTTCTTAGGATTCTGTGGCTCCTTCTCTGGGGCAGGGAGAGCGCATCATGAGGGCGGAGCAATCGAAGAGCAGCGAGGGAGAGGTTAGGGATGGCAGAGCGCTCCTAACCTGAGAGAAGGCACCACAATAGGCAGCAACATCTGGTCAGTAGGGGGAAGTGGGGAGGGGGCACCTGGTTGGCTTCTTGGGGAGGGGCCCATCCTCGGCCTGGGTGAGCTCTCAAGAATACCTGGTGTTCCCAAGCAGAGTGGGGCAGGGCCCAAAGCCCCTCTCCCTGTGGGCCTCCTTCAGGAGAAAAAGGCACTCGGGGAGCCCCCTTGGCAAGGGGTGCCAGAATTAGTCCTTAAGGCACAGCTGGGGGCAGACAAGGCGCCAAGGCACAAAGGCACAACTGGTTGGGGCGGGGGGGGGGCGGGCAGGGGCAGCCTCCAAGCTGAGTGCCAGGGTCACAAGAGGACACAGGACCGCCCACGCTTGACAGGCGTGGGGTTGAGCACAGCCCGGACAGCTTCAGCAAACACTTCCTTGACGCCGTCCTGCTGCAGGGCCGAGCACTCGAGGTAGCGCACAGCGTGGATCTGCTTGGCCAGCGCCTGGCCCTGCTGCGGCGTGATGGGCGCCTGGCCCTGCTCCTTCAGGCGCCGCAGGGTGTCAGGCTGGGCTCTCAGGTCCTTCTTGGTGCCCACCAGGAGGATGGGCACATCAGGGCAGTGGTGGCACACCTCTGGATGCCACTTGTGCCGCACATTCTCATAGGAGGGCGGGCTGGCAATGGAGAAACAGATGACAAACACGTTGGTCTGAGGGTAGGAGAGTGTGCGGAGGCGGTCGTACTCCTCCTGGCCCGCTGTGTCCCACAGGTTCAGGTTCACCGTGCGCCCATCCACTGCACTCTGGGCGCTGTAATTGTCGAACACTGTGGGGATGTACTCCTTGGGGAAGGCGTTGGTTGTGTAGCAGATGAGCAAGCATGTCTTGCCCACGGCTCCATCGCCCACCACCACACACTTGATGCTCTGCATCGTGGGTGCAGCTGGAGGCTGTGCCTCCTTCCTGTTCTGGGCCCCTCTGGATGCAGTGACCTGTGGACAGATGAGAGAGATACTCTTGGTTAGGGATCCTGGGAAGAAAGGATGGGGGCATACAGAGAGGAACCAGCTCCAGTTCTCTTAACCTGACACCATCCTGCAGTCCCATCAAGACAGACCACAGACAGACAGACACAAAATGGGAGACAGGTCCTGAGACCAAGCAAGGATGCTCAAGAACAGTAGAATAAGACAAAAATTTGATTTTCCCCTTAATCTTCTATCCCTTTCCTGAGATCACGGCTTGTGCCTCTGAAGAATCTGAGGGGCTTCTGGACTTTGGGGCAGAGAACACAGTGTCATTAGGTACTATCACTGAGAAGACGTGCTGGTGTCTAATCACAGCTCCACCAACTAGCCAAATATGATTCTCAGGCAACATATTTAAGTTTCCTAAGCCTCATATTTTCTCATCTGTAAGATGGGGATAGAGCTGGAGAGAGTATAAAATAAGCTAACATGTAGAGAGTGTTTGGCATGAGGCATGGCACACAGGAAGTGGCAAATAAGTCAGCTGCTGTAATTATCTGTGGGGTAAGTTTGAGAGGAGTCCCTGTTCCAACCATCACCTGGTCACCTTTGCAGCTCACAGGGCCTCGAGGTGAGGAACTGCTCTTCCGAATTCTGGAACAGAACAGAGCTTCCGGAAACCCTGTGATTATTTATACTGCTGTGGCAAGGGTAGTCCTCTAATTGACTACTTCCTCTCAGCCACGGGGGACTTTTTCTGGCTAGTATGTGACTTCCTTTCCCTGCAGCTCTCTCACAACCAGGTCCCTGCTCCCTGGGAGGGGACAGCTCTGTGTATGACAGTATGACACACCCAGTTCTCTTAGCTATCTCCTGCTCCACCCAAGCGCTATCATCCCTGGCCCATCTTCTCCATTTCACTTTATACACAGCGAAACTGTACCCTGGTCTGCCAACCCTTATCCTCCCACCTGTCCTCTCAACTATTGGTCCCAAAGCCTCAAAACTCCAATTTGGAGGGGGCAGGGGGGATCTACCACTGGAAAGTAGAAAAGGAATCCTGGTGGTGTGGAACCTGCATAGAATCCGGGGCTTGGTCCCTCCCAGCTCCCCCTCCCAGGCCCCAGCTTCCCCTGGGACCAGCTGGGAGGGAAGTGAGTTCATTCTATGAGGCTGCCTCTCTGGTTTACAGTAAAAATATTTCCATCTTATTTGCATGAATAAATGTGTGTTCAGCCTCAGGAGAGCAGATAGAGGGCCTCAAGGGTATGGGTCCAGAAAGAAGACAAGGACCCTCGGGCACTTGAGAATTTGGGACTGGAAGTCAAGAGAACTTAGCCCAGTCCTAGCCCCAGGGCTGCTCTGCTGCCAACTCACTGCAACCAAGCAAGAGGCACTTACCCTCTCTGGGCCTCAGTTTCCCAATCTGTGAAATGGAGAGAAAAAAGCCTGTGCAAGGATACTAAGTGGATGAGATGAGATATTAAGGAGCCTGGGGGCAGGGGACAAGATGATGGAGATAGGAAAGGCCCCTGGGAGCACAGGGTGGGGGTGGGAAGGTTGAGTCAGTCAGCAAACGCCTAAGACCTTGGCACTTGAGCCCAAGTCAGGGCACGCTCATGTTCTCAGCATTCTGTGGCTTCTTCCTTGGGGGAAAAGAGACAGCATCTTGGGAGGGGGTGTTGGTGCCATTCCTCGTGTCCACTGGAAGGTTGAGGAGAACCCAGCATCTCGAAGAGCAGATGCTCTCTAGGCCTGTAAATCTTTAGCTGCACACAAAGCAGGGGAATGGGCATGCCTGTGTGACCAGGAACTCCTCCCCTCGAGCCCAGCACTGGGCTGGCCCAGGCAGGAAGGGACTCTGGCTGACAGTCACAAGGCCTGAGAGACCAGAGTACAGCTGGCTCCAGGCAGCTTTCTTGGGAGGGGTTATCAACCAGCAATCAGTAAATCAGCCCTCAAAGGAGCGAGGAGGGAGTAGGAAGCTTCCGGGCTGGTGAGGGAACAGGGACTGACACCGGAAAAGGATCACGAGGGAGGTAGTGTCCAGAAACCGGCAGGGCAGAGGCATTATAACATAGGGCCAAGGGCACCAGATCCCTGACTCTGACCTCCTGGGGTCACCTGCTGACTCTGCCCCTTGACTAAAAGCCCTCCACGGTACAACCCTTTACAGATCACATGGTATCACATTTTTTTCATCCTAACAACTCACTGGTACTATTCATACTTACAGATGAGGAAAAACAAACCCAGAGCAGTTAAAATAACTCAACATGACACAGCTAGTCAGCACAGGACCCAACATAGACCCCCCTCCCTTTTTTTTTGAAACACAGACTCCCAATTTTGCAATCCAAAGCCCTTTGCTTTCCTCAGTGTATCACACAGCCTCCAAGTGACCCTTACCAGCTGACTTTGTGACCTTAAGCCAGTAACTCACTTCCTTCCCTTCCTGGAACCTCAGTTTCTTCATTTGTATGACAGGCGTGATAAAACTCACCCTCCCTGTCTCAAAGGGCAGCAGTGAGGATCCCGGGCACAGGGATGGACGTGCTTTATAAACTTGGACGTGGGCTGCACAGAGAAGGTGGCAAAGGCAAAGCCTTTCATACCAAGAGGCAGGAATCACTGAGTACACAGGTGCTTGAGAGGTGGCGGCAGCCCACTTCTCCCCATTCAGGGATAGTTCAGACCCTTATCCTCTCTCCCAGGGCAGCTCTTTTCTCTGAACACCTATGGCCTGAACTGGGTCAAATAAGTTCCCATAGCTCATTTAAGGAGGGCACACGCTCAAAAGGTAGGATCTAGCCTGTACCATGCAGGATAAAGGAACAGTCAATGCTGTAGGAGGATAGACAAGGACAACGGCCTGCCTGGGGTTGGGGGATTGACTGTAACTTATTCACTAGGCCACTAAAAAAAAAAAAAAAAAGAACTTTTGTTTAGTGTGTAAATAAACATTTGCAGATTTGTATAGTCTTAGCCATATTATAATGACTTGTTCTGGCTTTCTATTCCCAGCTTAATTCAGATCATGCCTGGTCCCTCATCTTGGCTTTCAGAGTTCTTCATAACCTGGCAAAGGTTTTGGAGTCAGATAAAGAATCCGCTTGCAACGCAGAAGACTCGGGTTTGATCCCTGGGTCAAGATCCCCTGGAGAAGTTAATGGCAACTGCTCCAGTATTCTTGCCTGGAGAATGTCATGGACAGAGGGGTCTGGCAGGCTGCATTCCAAGGGGTCACAAAGAGTCGGACACAACTGAGTGACTGAGTACTCTACACATTCCACAGAGCTGGGTTTAAATCCTAGTTCTGCCATGATGAGCTAGGTAATAGTATCAACCTTATAAGGCTGTTATATGGATGAAGTGCATTGATCCACAATGTGTATGTACTAAGCAGGTACTTTGAAATGGGAGTTCCCTGCTCCAGAGGGGTCTTCACTGTCCTATGTAAACAGGCCAGGATCATTCTGGCCTCTGAACTTTTCCTCTTGTTCTCTCTGCTGCCACTCCTTGTCCCCTCTCAAATCTTCCTGACTCAAGGCCTAGCTTAAGTCTCATGGTCTCATGAGGCTACTGAATTCTCCTTTCTTTGAACTTCCACAGTATGGCCACCCTGGTAACCCTTCTTTGGCTCTGAGTCATTCTCCTTCTGTAGTAGTCACATACAAGTTCCTTAGCTTGTGGATGCCCCCGGGACCAATACTGAAGCTTGATCTCCTCGACTCCCCCACCAAAAAGCTGAGAACAGGCTTCTGATCTGCTTGCTTCTGTTTCAGTTACTGAGATCTGCATAAACAGGTCAGAAGCCCAGAACTGGACTGACACCTCCATAGTCCAAATTGCAGTGCTGAATCTTACTGGACAGAAGTGGCAGCCAAAAGCTTTGACTGGGATAGGCAAGAATCTTTTCTCCCAGTACCAGTTCGACCTGGCTCCCACAGGGAACACAGTCCAAGGGGCTCATCCTATCTGAGCATAGTCCCCAGAGCCTAGCCTGTACCCAGTGGGGACTGGTCTTGGGGTGTGGCCCAGGCAGGCCCAGAATGGGGGAGGGGAAGGAAGCAGTGTATTGCCTGATTGCCAGATCTCTGTGGCAGTTGTAGCAGGGGAAGTGTCCCAACTGGGAGTGGGGGAGGGGAGGAATAGGCCCTAAGAGCTGGGGGAGTATGAAGGCAGTGGGAACTTACTGGAGCCTTCTAATCTGCCTCCCTGACATGGGAGATCCCCTCCTGCAGTCCTCCCTGAAACTCACCCTAACCATACATCACTCGGGGTATTCTGATCCTAGGCTCTGGCCACATCACCCAGATCCTCTCCACAAGCAGCCTCCACATTCTCTTCCGTAAAACACATCAAGTAGCCACATTCACTGTCCTGGTGAGAATCCAGCATTTCTCCCCCATTTCCACCCTTCAGTCCACCACTCAGCAGCTAAAAAGACTGCAACTGCCTCAAAGAATCCCCTAATTTGTCCTCTAGAGCCAAGCACCACTGCCACCTCCTCCAGGGAAGTTTTTTTGTAAACCACCCAAGTCACAAATGAGTTAGTCCATCCAAGGTCTGGGTCCTGGTTTTGTCACAGGTGCATTCTATCTCAGTCACGTGGAAGCTTATCTGAATCTCTTGTCACTAGACTGGGAGGGCCTAGAGGGTAAGGTCCTGGCTCTGTCTTCCTGGGCTAAGCATGGCACGCAGTGGCTGTCAGTAAATAGCTGAATGACCTCAATCTGTCCTTCATGTCTTTGCACATGGGAGTTCCTCTTCCTGGGATTCTGCTCCCCTTCCACTGTCAACCCACTCCACAGCCTCCCAGTCCTTCAGGGCCCAGCTCCATTCCCCAGTTTCTCAAGGACACCATCCCTTCTTCTGTCCCACCTCCCCCAGTACTGTTATTTAGGTTCATTGTGCTGAACTAATGCAAGCTTCATGAGGAGGGAAATCTGTCCTGCCTACTTCCACAAGCCCAGCAGAGGGCTGAGCAAAACCTGCAGACTGACACACACCTCCTCTCTCATCAATTCAGACTGTGATTCTGGGAAGAAGGACGAGCCTCCAGGCCCAGGAGACACTAGACAAGGGTAACTAACTTCTTCCCCTTGAGTATGATTTAGGGTAACTGAGGGAGTGCCCTGTCCCTCAGCTGGAAGAGTGAGAGGGGTTGGAGCAGGCATAGCTCTAGTCCAGTGGTGATGAGGAAGATGGGTAGGAAAAGTGGTACTGATGAGGCTAAGGGCTGGGAATATCTGAAGACCAGGGCTGGTCAAAGATGAGGTCAGGGTCATGGTCAGTGTTAGAAACAGCTTCAGAAGTTCTGCCAGTCTGTCTGTTTGTTTGAAGGGGGGAGTAGGAGAGGGATGGTACAAAGAGGCTCAAAGGGGCTGCAGCTGGGCTAGCAGGAGGAAGCTGGGGGAGACATGAGGTCAGCATGGGGCTGGGACCAAGCCAAGGGCTGAGTCTTGCTTTTTCTTCCCCTTCTCCCATCAGCAGGGACAGAACCCGAGACAGCCTAGTTCCCAGCCTTAAAAAAAAAAAAAATTCACGCTGGAGAATTCTCCACCTCTTGCCATTCTCCACCCTTTAGCCCCCAGTGGAGGATCCTGCACTCTGCAGACAGAGTAGGAGATGGAGGGAGTTGAGTCTACCCACTAGGGACTGGGGAGGAGGAGGGTACAAGACAGCTATAGCTGGAAGGGCTGAGGGAGGCTGGGACCCTTTCACTCAGTCCCAGCTCCTCTCCTTCTTCTCCTGGTGCCGGAGTACCTGGGGTGCTCCACATACAGCCAGCCCCAGGGCCAGCGCAGCAGGCTTGGGGAGCTGAGGAGGCTGCCCCCCTCCCCCACCAGGCAGCACAGAGGAAGGCTGAACACTTGCTTCCTCCTCCTTCCTCCTCCCCACTAACAGCAGCTCAGCAGTCCTGGGGCCCCACGGAAGCCTCGTGAAGTGGCACTTCCTTTGCCTCTGCTCATTTCACACGAGGCTGTACAGAAGTGCCATCCTCCCAATCCTGCCTCCCCACCTGAAAATACCCAGAGACCCAGGGCTGCCCAGTCACTTCAACACCACCCCAGACCTGAGGGGGTTTCCACAAGGGAAAAAAACATCAGGGAGGAAACTCCGGCATCTATTTTCCACTGTCAGTGGGGCAGAGCTGGAGCCGGGCATCGGGTACTCCCCCATGTTGCTGTCCCCTGGCAAAGTCCCTGACTCTCTGGCCTCTTCTCTTGTGCTTTGGGGAAAGGGGCCACACACCCAGACAGCTACTTAGACCTGTTCAAGGTGGGGTCCAGAGTTGGGGGCCCTGCCCTGAGGAGCTTCTTGAGGGAAGGAGAGTCAGCTATCAGTATTCCGTATGCTCTTTGGAGCTACTGATAGGCAACTCCTTACTTCTGAAGCTGAGCCACAAGACAGAAAGCTGACGAGAGTTATACACAGGACTGCGAGTAAATCCAGGACAAGGACCTGAGTCTCCTGACCTCTAGCCTAGGAATGGGCCCACTGCTCTGACCTCATTCAGGATGACCCTACCATGGTTTATCCCTTCAGGAAATGGGCCAAAGGGGCCAGGTTGACATCTGAGCCTGTTTTGCTTTCAGGCCCTCATGCCTAGTGCTGGGGCATCCGTGATTCAGAACTGACATTACTGGACAGCCAGCCACCCTGTCCCAGCTGAGGAGAGCCTCCTCTAGGCTTGAGCTCTGGGGGAGATGCCCTACCCCCATGACATGAGGACAAAAGAGGAAGCTGGACCCTGGACAGGAAAACCAATCTGTTCTGGGGAGGCGGCTCAGGCTTTGTCTTTGGTTTCCCTTTTCACAGAACCCTATGAGCCTCAACACTCACAGGTATACACTGTGTATGCAGGAGGGGTCTTTAGTCTGGGCCCCCATCTTCTTTTCAGTTGCTCAGCTACCTGCATTCTAATATCTTCCCAACTGTCTCACTACAGCCACAACCTCTCAAATCTTCCTGCTCATGACCCCCTAAAAATTTACACCAGCCACTTCATCTGCCGTAACATCTTGCCAGAAACAACTCTCCGTATCCTAGATCCTCAACCAGGATCTTGACCTGAGTCACTTCTCTTCATGTCAAGAGACCCTGACCATAGTTTTTTTGGCCAAGACCTCAATGGCAGCATCCTATAGCAGGTACGTATTCCTCACCCCCACCCTCTGCAAAATATTTCCCCACTTAGATTCCTCCCACCTTGGTTATATTTTTCTGGTGGTGACTTCCATGCAATTAGCTCAAACCTTCAGTGGGGCCAGGTTTTGTCTGGGAGAACCCCTGTTTCATCCATCCTATTTTTACTCTTAGAATCCTGTTGGTTGCTCAGTTATCTAAAATAAGTACTGGTTTGGTAGGTGGGAAGTCAGGACTCCTGGGTGGTTTTTTAACTGAGCCCTGATGCTGGGAAATTCCTTGCATATATGTCCTCCCCTGAGCTGGGATTTTTATGCAGGTCCTTGGGACTTCCTGCTGGGGCCAAACCTCTATACCTCCCAGAATGTCAGTAGGACAGACAGGAGTGCGGAGGAGGAAACAATCATGGGAACAGACAACTGTAAGAAGGGAAGGAGACATAATGGGGTACAGGAATGGTCCTTAAACCTAGCTGTGCTTGGGAATCCCACAAAAGTAGCACTTGCTCTCCTCCACTTCTCTTCTAGTGGAGAGAAATGAATAGAGTAGGCCTGAGAAGGCAGAGGGAAGCACGATCTCTCAGCATGCATCCCAAAGGCTCTAGAATGGAGACAGCAAGGCTTACAAAGAGCCAGGCTGGATTTCAGTTAGACTTGGAAGAAATCCGTGAAAGAGAGGGAATAAGCTCTTAGGTGAGAGAGGGAATATTAAGGATGCCTGAGAAAGAGGGGTAAGCACAACTCTAGAGAGCTTCCTGGTCACCAAGGCTTTGATGCAGCCCAGGGCACGTGGGAATCTGGCCTGGGCAGGCCCTGAAAGCAGCAGGAAAGAGCAGGCAAGACACCTTTGCCTCATACCCCTCTTTTTTTCCTGAACTGTAACTAAGACATTTAAGATTGAAGTTAAACCAGCCATAGTCTTCCCTCTTGAACCCTGTACTTTCCTTCCATCACACCTAGCTGACTGGTCCCCTTCTCCCCACCAGGCAGTGCTGGAACCAGTGAGCAACGGAGTCAGGGACCTTTAGGCTGTCCCCCAGGCTCCAGGCCTGGCCTCTTGACCAAGCACCTAAGCGTCTGGGAGATTTTGATTTCCCACAGCCTCTCTCACCAGTCCTATTCAATATTGTGTCACTCTACCCTGATACTCCGAATGCTACAGACTGCTTCCTCCTACCTAACCACAACCTCACCCACTGCAGGTTCCCTTCATTCTGCTGGCTTCCCCTGCTCTGGGCCCTCTCAAGGCTGAGGGCAGTTATTTTGTCTCCCAAAGATAAAGATATGTACGTGTAGACACTTGCACGCACATACACATCTACAGGTTTTCCAAACCCTTCATCACTTTTATCAAGGGGAGGCTGCAGCCCACCTCATTGAACTAGGGTGGTCCAGTTCCCCAAAGCTGGAGATTCGTTATTGAAAGGGAAGAAGACAGGGATCCATCATAGTGAGGGCAGACAGAAGAATCAAGAGGGTGGATATGTGTGTGGAGCCAGAAGCTGGGCAAGGAAGGGAGCAGGGAGGCCACAGGGAGAGGACAAGGATGGACAGAGAAGCAGGGCAGGGGAGAGGTCAGGGGCCAGGCATGACTGTGTGTTTGGGGGAAAAGCAGCTGAAGAGGATACGAGAAGAGGGTGACAAAGGGTTCGAGGGTAGAGTCTGAAGAAGGAATGGAGGAAGACAGAATGAGAACTTGTAGAATTCAGGGACTAACAATGGCGGGGAGGGAAGACTAGGAGATGGCTCATCATTTTCCAAGGCTAGAGTCTTTGTGGCCTCCCAGAAGCCCTATTCTCTCCATCTCCTAAAAAAAGTCCTGCTCTCAGTGAGGCCCTCTCGCTAAGGATGATCAGCACCTCCGAGTAAGAGCCCTTCCACTTCTGTAACAGGGGAAGACCTGGTTCCTTGCCTTCCTCCGTCTACCCCGCCAATGAGCAGTGCCAGGCATCGGCCAGCTAGGCACAGCCGATGTTTGCTCACTACAATACTTTTTCTCCGTTCCACAGATAGAGAGGTTTTGCTTCAGATAGAGCCACACGGAGAGAAGCACTTGGGTCGACCGGGGCTCCCCCACCCTCCTGAGCACACAGGACCTTGGGCTGCAGTCTGGACCGGCCTCGATCTTCCAGGGAAGGAGCTCCTTCTCCGCAGCCCAGGGCTTCAGAGGCAACAGACTGCCTCTCTCTCTACCTCACGAGTGTCACAACTGCCAAAGCAGTTCTCTAGCCCAGGGGCCCCTTCCCCTCAATACACTTCAGAACAGCCCTCCCGCAACTCCTGGGGGGACCCCATCTCTGAGTCTCATCTCCCAGCTCGGAGCTCTTCCCCTCAAGAGACTTTTCTCTCGGAGTGGGAGCCCCTGCGACCTCAGGAGTCCCTCGCGGCTCCCGGGGGCCAGTATCGCCGCCATCGGTACAGGACCCCCACCCTCCCGGAGCCGTCGCCGGCTCGCAGTGGCCCGTGCCCGTCCCCGCCCCGCCCGGCCGGCCGCACCCGCCCAGCTTGGAGCGAGCCGAGCACCTCCCGCTGCGGCCTCCCGAAGCCAAACTTCCCGGGCCTGCGCTCGCGTCCAGTCCCGGGCCGGGCGGGCTCCCTTTCCCCGGACCCTCAGCCCGCCGGCCGGGGCCGGGCCTCACCTGGTGCCCTCCCCGCTGCGGGGGAGCTGGGGGCGGCGGCAGCGGCTCGGGGATCGAGAAGGAAGTGAGAGCGGGAGGCCGGAGGAAGTGGGGGGGGCGGGCCCGCCGGCGGGGCGGGGCGCGGGAGCGGGCCGGGCCGGGGCGGGGCCCGACCAGGAAGTCCGCGGGCCGGTCCCCCCTATCCCGGGTCGCCCCCAGCCGGTGGGCCCCCGGCCGGGTGCTGGCTCCCTCACCCCAGCCCTTTACCTCTGAGGCCCTTTAGGTCAGGGCGTCTAAGGTCAGTCCTCCCAGTCTCCTTCTTGCCGCCCTCACCCCAGCAGAGGCCCTAGCCTAGGCGCTTGGGTTTTGTGCCCCTCTCACCGTATCTTGCCCCCACCCACCCCTGCGAGAAGATGCTGAGAACGGGCGCCCCTAGGCCTGGTGCCTTCAGTCAAGCCCCGGGATCGAGCGATGGGCCAGGCTGGGATTTGGCCAGAATGGGTCCGGCTGGGACAGTCCCCACCCCTGCCCCGAGCCCCGGGGGAGCGCGGGGTGGCGGTGATTCAGCAGTGGGAAGGCCCCAGACCCCTGGGAAGGGTGCGGAGACTGGGGGAAGGGGAGCTGGCGTCAGCACCCGGGGAAAGACAAGATCAGCAGAGGCGCAGGCGGAGCCGCGGGCCCCAAAAACAGGATGTCGTGTCGTCGTTCCGCACCCGGCGGCTCCGCGCGCCTGGGCTCCGGGGAAGAAGCGGGGCGGGGCCAGGACGTGGGGCTCCCCTCGCCCCCTCTTCTCGCTGGGGCGCGCAACTGCTTGGGACAGAAGGACCGCACCCAGTCCTGAATCCTGCCGGGGCCCTGGGGACGGGCGGGTGGGCGGACTCGTGGGCGCCCTCTGGTGCTTCTGCTCTTAGGCCTTGCGCGTGGAGCTCTGACTTGAGAAAATATTCTTCGTCCAACACAAACTTTCTGAGTGCCTACCACGTGGAGGGCTGCGTGCTAGGTGCTGTGGAGGAAAACAGAGACGTTAACGAAAGGCTCCTTGTCTCCAAGAGGCTTTCCAGAGAAAGAGGAAGAACAACTCTTAGAATAAACTGTTCAACTCTTCTGAGCCTCCATTCTATCTTTGGCAATATAGAATGACATCCCCTTCATCCTGTAGTTGTGAAGATGAGAATGGATGTAAAAGGCCTGCTGCCAGTGGCTGGCTCACAGTAAACACTCAACAAATGCTTCTTTTCCTCTTTTTAAAAATCATGTTAATGTAAGAATGAGTTCCCAAAACACAACGTGCCTGCCCACATCTTTGGGTCTTTGTGCATTCTATTCCTTCCGCCTAACTTCTGTATCGACTGCCAGGAGAAATAGACTCAGCCTTTCACAATCTGTCCTTAATGGACCACTGCCTCCAACAAGACACACACACACACACACACACGCCACCTCTGCCTTGCACTTGGTGGTCTCTCCCAGTGCTGTCTAGTCGAAATGTGAGCCACATATGTAACTTAAAATTTTCTAGTGCTGACATTTTTTTAAAAGTAAAAAGAAGGAATTCCCTGGCAGTTCAGTAGTTAGGACTCCACCCTTCCATTGCAGGGGACACCCGTTCAGTCCCTGGTCAGGGAACTAAGACCCCACCAGCTGTAAGTCCTTCCCCCAATTAAATTAAAAAGAAACAGGTAAATTTTAATTTTACTAATATATTTTTATTAGCCCAACATACGCAAAATATTGTCATTCAACTTCAACATGTAATCAGTATAAAATTATTGATTAGGAAAATGAATAGGCTATTTTACATTCTTTTTTTGTGCTAAGTCTTTGAAATCTAGTGTATGTTTTACACTTAGAGTACATCTGAATTTTAGCTAGACACATTTCAAATGCTTGATGGTACATGTAGCTAGTGGGTATGGGGACAGAGATGTTAAAACCTCCATCAGATTCAGGCTGGTAAATGACTGAGTGGATGAATTCATTCTCCATGATTTTTCTGCTCAAGGATCCTCAGAACCTCCAGGCAGAATTTGGGTCTCTCTCCTCTCTCCCCACAACACTTGGGACATACTCCTCTCTGTGGAGGAGAAGAAACCAGGAAAGACAAGGGGAAAATCTGATTTTCTTCCATATTCTAATGGGAGCCCATGGCTGATGCTTGGCATCTGATGATGAAGGAAGCATTGTGAGTTCCCATTAAAGACAGGGTTCAGTGGAGGACCACATACTAAAATGGCTTTCATAAAGCCATTAAAAATTGTGTCCTAGAACAAAAGTTTTTGAACTGTGTTTCTAAAGTTCTCTTCCCAGGACTTGAGGGTGGGAAAATAGTGGGGCTCTGGCCTTCCTTCCCTTCAACTAGAATTGGTTTGCTATTATCTAACGTATATACTAGTGTTCTGAATAAAAGTCTCATTAAAAAAATTTTTTTTTGCAAAAATATTTGAAAGTCAATTTTAGAAGCATAGCGGTAAAGATAGGTGCAGGAGACCAAAAGCCTGGATTGGCAGCCTGGGATGACTGCATTTCCTAAGGCATTGGTCTTGTTCATGCCTGGTCCTGGTTCAGCTTGCTTTGGTGGGAGAACCTGACTTGGCCTTGAGAATATCACGATCCAATGGGATCCAGGACTGCTACATATCAAGCTAATCACAGACAAGGAAAGGGCCCTGGGCTAGGCTTCAGAAGAACTGAAGTCTAGTCTTGGCTCAGTCAGACTGGCTTGTGAAACTTTAGATGAGGTCTTGCCTTACTCTGGATCCCAGAATCCTCCACTGGAAAGCAAGAAGCTGAACCAAGATGATACCTTTGAGCTGTGACCTTCTATGATTATGTTCTTCAAAATAATCATTAAGTAATTAAGGTTTATGCATGTAACATATTGCTCATACTTCTTTAATACCATTTAGGTCATCTTGCTTTGTGCTCCTGTTAATTGTATCTGTGTCTAATGTCTGCCTTTTCCACTAAATATACGTCCTTTGAGTTTGTGTCTGATTCATCTCAGTGTCCACCCACTGGGCCTGGCACAGACAGGCCTGAGCACACATTTGCCTTCAGTATATTGTGGAACAAAATTGCCTTAATAAACCATAACTAATTTGTATGGATGCGTCAGAGGCCAGGTGAGTTGAGGCTGCTTTTATGGCATGGGTTTAGGAAGGGCCAATAAGGCCAGAGGAGAGGGAAACAGGTAGATAGGTGGAGTGTCTATAAAGGCTTCTTGGAGGAAGAAGATGATGAGACAAAGAGGGTAGAAGAGGGCACAACCCCAGATGGGCTGTTTCTTTCATTTGCTTTACCTGAACAGGTGAATACTTGGTAGACAGTGTACATTTGTGTTCACAAGCAGCTGAGAGAAAAGGTCACTGAGCTAGGACATTTAGAAGTGAAACAACATATGAAAGGACTTGGTGAGGTTGGATAGAGAGGTCAGAGACAGGTTCTGGAGGCAAACGGTCCTGGATTCAAATCCTGGTTGTACCGCTTACCTTGTAGCTTTTGACAAGTCACATGACCTCTCTTATTCATTCCTTAAATACATATTTATTGAAAACCTCTGGGCCAGGTATAGTGTCACATGCCAGTGATGCAGTGGTGAAAACAAAAAGACAAGCGCCTATCCTGATGTAACTAGCGAGGAAGATAAATCTTAAACAGGTAATGATTCAAAAGTACAGAGTGCTGTAAGAGTATATGATAGAGACATTTAGTTTCATTTTAAAGTCAGAATGACAATACTGTGTACTTTGTGGGATTATGAGGATTCAACGAAATAAGCAAGCCAAGAGTCTAGCAGACTGCCCAGGGTACAATGAATAAACATTACTTAATTTCTCCATTCACTCATGTTGTTTTCAAGTTATTCCCCCTGATAATTTTTCCTTCTTTCTCAAGGTCAAATGCTAAAGCTGACTCAGTTCCCCTAAAAGCACAAGATGGAGACAGAGAGGAGGAGAAAGGCCCTCACTGATCTCACCCCTGCCCTGATGTTTTCCAAATGAATCTTTCCAGCCTGGTCCTCACTGAGTTCCAGCTTCCATAGCCCACCAGTAGCACATAGGATCTTCTGCTCAGTCCTAGTCCCAACCTCTTCAAGCTAACCCTAAATCTGAAAGTCTTAGTTGCTCAGTTGTGTCCAACTCTTTGCGACACCGTGGATGGTAGCCCACCAGGCTCCTCTGTTCATGGGATTCTTCAGGCAAGAATACTCGAGTGGGTAGTCATTCCCTTCTCTAGGGGATCTTCCTGACTCAGGGATCTAATTTAGGTCTCCTGCTTTGTAGGCTCATACTTTACAGTCTGAGACAACATATCTGAGCTCTTTTTCTCTGATGTGGCTCCAGGGACTCAACTGTCTGGATTCCCTGGTCTTCCCTTTCTCAACCTGGGTGAGTAGAAATGGGAGTCTTCCCCTCCTCACTCTTCTTACTGCTACCCCCAAAGATAAACACAAGGTTTCATTTCATGAAATGAGAACACGATGGATAGAACAGGAGATAGCAGAAAGAACAAACGGGAAGTGGCAAATGAAACAAATTTCTGGAGTTGCATCCTTTGATCCATTGTATCCTCCGATCCATTGTTCTTGATTCCTTCTAAGGAAATAACTGGATGGGGGGAGGGGAAACTAAGCACATGCCCAGTCCTTCAGGAGTGTCCTTCCTCTCAGACAGGCAGTACAATAGTTGTCCTGTTTGCCTCCAGGACACCTTTGCATCTTTGAGATTCTCCAAACCAGGTGGTACCTAGGTCATCTGGCATACTCCCCTCTGGGAAATTCTTTCTTCTTTAGCCTTGGTATTTTCCAGGAGCGGCTCAGCTTTCCCAGAGTCATGCAGCAGAGCCAGGATGTGAATCTAGGCAGTGTGACTCCAGACACCCTCCTCTTCCCTCAGTGCTTGTGCACAGCCTCTCTGACTGCTGTAGGCAGTTACTTGTGTAATTCTATGTTCCTTCACCTGCCCCATATCGATTTTGTCTCAAGACATTATCAACAAGTTCTGATTACTCTTCATCTATGTATTTCCCCTAAAATCTGGGTATGAACTGGGTTGTTACAAACAGGGGCTCAATAGATGTCAAATTAATGAACATTGGCATTAAGAGTCTAGCACTGCTTCTGCAAAGCAGAATCATCTCTTCACAAAGAGATGATTCTCTTTGTGAAGCTGGCCTGGAAAGAATTGTTAGAAGCCAAGATTTCTGTCCTCATTCGCTACTCAGCCAGACTTTGGGCAGCTTCTTAGTGATAACTGTACTTGCCATTTTTGGACACCAGGGAGCAGCACTGATAGATAATACAGCTTAAACTCACGGATTCCTAAATTTTTCTGAGCAGATTTAGGACTCTTTAGCACACTTCTACTGAAGATTCTCACTTTCCAGATGAAAGCTATTGGTAATCAGAAACCCTCTGGTGTAGAGAAAGGACAGCTAAGCTACTATAAAGAACACACATCATTCATTCATTCACTTTTATCGAGTACCACCTCTGTACTGAGTACGGTCCTAGCCTGAGAGTATACAATGGTAAACGAAATGAATTCCTTGATGAGCTCAGAAGCTAATGGGGAAGACAGATACTTACTAGATAATTATAATTTAGCTATTTAAGTACCCTAAGGTATAGCAGAAGACTGGAGAGACAAGGTAAGTCAAGGAGGGAGTCAAAGGAAGGAAGGTGACTTTTGAGCTGACTTTATTATTATTATTTTTGACAAATCATAGCTTTTGGTTCATGCTATACTGTCATCAGTGGTCAAGGCATGGCTGATTTATATCACTTGAACTGAGAACTGAAGGATGGGGAGGAAATCCCAAAGGAGAAAGAGAACATGACACAATTCATCTTCTTAGGTTCAGTTTCTTCATCTGTAGAATAAGTGTAGACTCTGACTTATTTAGCAGAGGTCTTGTGAGGGAGAGATAAGATAATAGATGTGAAAGCTCTTGCAAATAGTGGTATAGAGGCATAAAAATTGTTAATCAGTTTGATTTAGCCAACATCTGCTGAATGTAGAGTGATGCAAGGGAGGTAATCTCAGCATATGGTAAAGCCTTGGTATATAGGTTTTAGTAAAACATTGAGAAGATTTCCCTGATGGTCCAGTGGTTAAGAATCTGCCCTCCAATACAAGGGACTCGTATTTGATCCCTGGCTGGGAAACTAAGCCTGTGTGCTGCAACTAGAGAAGCCCTCGCACACCTTAACTAGAGAAAACCCACATGTGGCAGTGAAGACCCAGTGCAGCCAAAAAAACCCAACATTAAAAAAAAAAAGAAGACACCAAGATGAAAAAACAAAGCAAAACCAATTGCTTGGTTTCCTCCTAAGACTCACAATGTGATGAGGGGCTCTTATGGAGGCTACATTTAGATGAGAACACAATTATCCAGAAAGATCCATGAGGTCTCAGGTTTTTCCTACCTTGCTGTGCTGTGCTTAGTTGGTCAGTTGTGTCCAGCTCTTCGCAATCCCATGGACTATAGCCCTCCAGGCTCCTCTGTCCATGGGGATTCTCCAAGCAAGAATACTGGAGTGGGTTGCCGTTCCCTCCTCTAGGAGATCTTCCCAGTCTAGGGATTGAACCCAGGTCTCCTGCATTGCTGGTGGATTCTTTACCAGTTGAGCTACCAGGAAAGTCCTTTCCTACCTTATAGAATATTAAAACTGAACTGGATCAATAACCCATCCTATATTTGGGGAGACTGAGATTCAGAGGGAAACTAGCTTTTCTGATGTCACATCGTGATCTGGGAGTCAGAGATGAGACAAGAATGTTTCTCCTGTTGTCCAGGCCATGGTTTTTGCTTTCAGATACCATTTATTTTTAATTGTGGTAAAATACACATAACATGAAATTTACATGTTAAGTGTGTTAAGTACATTCATATTGTTTGACAACCAATTTCCAGAGCTCTTTTCATCTTGCAAAATGGAAACTATATCTTAACAATTTTCTATCGTCCCTTCCCCTCAGCCCTGCTGCTGCTGCTGCTAAGTCGCTTCAGTTGTGTCCGACTCTGTGGGATCCCAGAGACAGCAGCCCACCAGGCTCCCCCATCCCTGGGAATCTCCAGGCAAGAACACTGGAGTGGGTTGCCATTTCCTTCTCCAATGCATGAACGTGAAAAGTGAAAAGGAAGTTGCTCGTGTCCGACTCCTAGCGACCCCATGGGCTGCAGCCC